>NW_006408995.1:72803-74685 GCF_000296735.1 Chrysochloris asiatica | reverse complement strand
ATTTCCATATACAGAGTTCTAGCTACATGGCAGATGTGTCCAACGTGTCCAAATACTGAGAGCTAGTTACATGGTAGACAAGTCCAATATTTTCATATACAGAGGGATATCTACTTGGCAGAGCAGCCCAACATATCCATTGACAGAGAGCTAGCTGCATGGCAAATGAGTCCAAAATGTCCCTATACAGAGAGCTAGCTACAGGGAAGGATAGTACGACATTTCCATATACAGAGTTCTAGCTACAAAGCAGATGAGTCCAAATTGTCTATATACAGAGAGCTAGCTTCATGGCAGAGTACTGCAACATTTTCATATACAGGGTTCTCGGTACATGGAAGATGTGTCCAACGTGTCCATACACTGAGAGCTAGCTAGCTGGCAGAGAAATCCAGCATGCCCATATACAGGGAACTAGCTACATGTCAGATGAGTCCAACATGTCCATTTATTGAGAGCTAGCTACCTGGCAAACAAGTTCATACACAGAGAGCTACCTACTTCACAGATCAATGTAACATATCCATGTACAGAGAGTTAGCTACATGGCAGACGAGTCCAAAATGTCCATATACAGTGAGCTAGGTACATGGCATGGTAGTGCAACATTTCCATATAAAGTGTTCCAGCTACCTGTCAGATGTGTCCAAGGTGGCCATATATTGAGAGTAACCTACATGGCAGACAAGTCCAATATGTTCATATACAGAGAGCTATCTTCTTGGCAGATCAGTCCAACATATCCTTGTATGGAGAGCTAGTTACATGGCAGACAAGTAAAAAATGTCCATGTACAGAGAGCTAGCTACATGGAAGACAAGTCCAAAATGTCTATATACAGAGTGCTAGCTACATGGCAGGATAGTGCAACATTTCCATATACAGAGTTCTAGCTACAGGGAAGATGATTCCAACATTTCTATATACTGAGAGCTACCTACATGGCAGACAAATCCAATATGTTCATATACAGAGAGCTTCCTACCTGGCAGATCAGTCCAACATATCCATGTGCATAGAGCTACCTACATGGCAAACGATTCCAAAATGTCCATATACAGAGAGCTAGCTACATGGCAGGTAGGGCAACATTTCCATATACAGAGTTTTAGCTACAGGGAAGACGATTCCAACATGTCCATATACTAAATGCTAGCTATATGACAGTCAAGTCCAATCAGTTCATACTCAGAGAGCTACCTACTTGGCAGATCAGTCAAACTTATCCATGTACACAGAGCTAATTACATGGCAGACGAGTCCAAAATGTCCATATACAGAAAGCTAGCCACATGGCAGGGTAGTGCAAGATTTCCATATATAGAGTTCTAGCTACAAAGCAGATGAGTCCAACTTGTCTAAATACAGACAGCTAGCTATATGGAAGAGTAGTTCAAAATTTACATTTACAGAGTTCTAACTACATGGAAGAGTAGTCCAACATGTCCATATTCAGGGTCATAGCTACATGACAGATGTGTCCTACGTGCCCATATACTGAAAGCCACCTGCAGGGAAGACAAGTCCAATATGTTCATATACAGAGAGCTACTTACTTGGCAGATGAGATTAATATATCCATGTTCAGAGAGCTAGCTACATGGCAGACGAGTTCAAATGTCCATATACAGAGAGCTAGCTACATGGCAGGGTAGTGTAACATTTCCATATAAAGAATTCTAGCTACGTGGCAGATGTGTCCAAGGTGTCCATATATTGAGAGTTACCTACATGGCAGACAAGTCCATTATGTCCATATGTTGTTGCTGTTGTCAGGTGCCATCAAGTCGGAACCGACTCACAGCTACCCCATGCACACCAGAATGAAACAATGTCTGATCCTGGGCCAACCTCACTACCGCTGCCGCACTTGAGTCCATCA
>NW_006408995.1:71583-72211 GCF_000296735.1 Chrysochloris asiatica | reverse complement strand
AACTTCAATCTTTTCTTCATTGATAAGAATGTTTATTGGTCCAGTGGTGAGGATTTTTGTTTTCTTGTCATTGAGATGTAATCAATATTGAAGACTGTGCTCCTTGATCTTCATAAGGAAAAGTTTCAAGTCCTCTTCACTTTCTCCAGACTTCAAGGCTGTTTAACTGCAAGGAGCATAAAGCCTCATCTCTCTTTTCACGGAAGTCCTGGTGGATTTGAGCTGCTGAACGTGGGGTTCACGGCCAGATTTTTAACCACTACACTGCCTCATTAGATGGCGGATCAGGTAGATGTGTAGTGAGAAGCTCAGTCAACAACAACACGGAATACCGTGTCAAGAGGACTCATGAGTTAGTGTTGAATCTCAGTAACAAATATAAAGGTAAGTTTGGAGTTTCAGAGACTTTATAGCTGGGGAAAAATATGTTCAAATACAGAGAGCTAACTACTTGGAAGATCAGTCAAACATATCCATGTACAGAGAGCTAGATACATGGCAGATGAGTCCAAAATGTCCATATAAAGAGAGCTAGCTACATGGAAGTGTAGTGCAACATTTCCATATACAGAATTCTGGCTACAAAGCAGATGAGTCCAAATTGTCTATATAAAGAGAGCTAGCTACA
>NW_006408995.1:67452-71348 GCF_000296735.1 Chrysochloris asiatica | reverse complement strand
AGTCCAATATGTTCATATACAGAGAGCTACCTACTTGGCAGATCAGTGTAACATATCCATGTACAGAGAGTTAGCTACATGGCAGACGAATCCAAAATGTCCATATACAGAGACCTAGCTACACGGCAACGAAGGGCAACATTTCCATATACAGCGTTCTAACTATAAGTCATATCAGTCCAAATTGTCTATATACGGCGAGCTAGCTACATGGCAGAGTATTCCAATATGTCCATATTGTGAGTTCTAGCTATATGGTAGATGTTTCCAACGTATCCATATACTGAAAGCTAGCAGAATGGCACACAAGTCCAATATGTTCATATACAGAGAGCTACCTACTTGTCAGATCAGTCCAACATATCCATGTACAGAGAGCTAGATACATGGCAGATGAGTCCAAAATGTCCATATAAAGAGAGCAAGCTAAATGTCAGAGTAGTGCAACATATCCATATAAAGAGTTCTAGGTACATGGCAGATGTGTCGAACATGTCCATATACTGAGAGCTAGCTGCATGGCAGAGCAGTCCAACAACATGTCCATATTCAGGGTACTAGCTACATGGCAGATGTGTCCAAAGTGGCCATATACTGAGAGACACCTACATGTCAGACAAGTCCAATATGTTCATATACAGAGAGCTACTTACTTGGCAGATCAGTCCAACATATCCATATACAGAGAGCTAGCTACATGGCAGACGATCCCAAAATTCTCATATACAGATAGCTAGCTACATGACATGATAGTGCAACATTTCCATATACACTGTACTAGCTATTTGCCAGATGTGTACAAAGTGTCCATATATTTTGAGCTACCTACATAGCAGACAAGTCCAATATGTTCATATACAAAGTTCTAGCTACTTGGCAGATCAGTCCAATATATCCATGAACAGATAGCTAGCTACATGGCAGATGAGTCCAAAATGTCCATATAAAGAGAGCTAGCTACATGGCAATGTAGTGCAACATTTCCATATACAGAGTTCTAGCTACATGGCAGGGTAGTGCAACATTTCCATATAAATAGTTCAAGCTACATGGCAGATGTGTCCAACACGTCCAGATAATAAGAGCTAGCTAATTGGCAGACAAATCCAATATGTTCATATACACAGAGCTACCTATTTGTCAGATCAGTCCAACATATGTGTGTACAGATAGCTAGCTACATGGCAGACAAGTCCAATATGTTCATATACAGAGAGCTACCTACTTGGCAGGTCAGTGTAACATATCCATGTACAGAGAGTTAGCTACATGGCAGACAAATCCAAAATGTCCATATACAGACCTAGCTACACGGCAAGGTACGGCAACATTTCCATATACAGAGTTCTAACAATAAGGCATATCAGTCCAAATTGTCTATATACGACGAGCTAGCTACATGGCAGAGTATTACAATATGTCCATATTGAGTTCTAGCTATATGGCAGATGCTTCCAATGTATCCATATACTGAATGCCAGCTACATGGCACACAAGTCCAATATGTTCATATACAGAGAGGTACCTACTTGTCAGATCAGTCCAACATATCCATGTACAGAGAGCTAGATACATGGCAGATGATTCCAAAATGTCCATATACAGCGAGCTAGCTACATGGCATGGTAGTGCAACATTTCCATATACAGAGTTCTAGCTACATGGCAGATCTGTCCAACATATCCATATACTGAGAATTAGCTACATGACAGATATCTCCAATATGTTCATATACAGAGATCTAGCTACTTGGCAGATCACTCCAACATATCCATGTACAGAGAGCTAGTTAATGGCAGAGTAGTGCAACATTACCATATACAGAGTTCTAGCTAACTGGCAGATGTGTCCAATGTATCCATATACTGAGAGCAATCTACATGGCAGACAGGTCCAATATGTTCATATACAGAGATCTAGCTATTAGGCAGATCAGTCCAACATAACCATGTACAGAGAGCTAGCCCATGGCAGACGAGTCCAAAATGTCCATATACAGATAGCTAGCTACATGGCAGGGTCACACAATATTTCCATATATAGAAAGTTCTACCTAAAAGGCAAATGAGTCCAACTTGTCTATATACAGAGAGCTAGCTTCAAGGCAGAGCAGTCCAACATGTTCGTATTCAGGGTACTAGCGACATGACAGATGTGTCCAATGTGTCCATATATGTAGAGGCACCTATATGGAAGAGAAGTTCAATATGTTCATTTACAAAGAGCTACCTATTGGAGATCTGTCAAAAATATCCATGTAGAGCGAGGTAACTACATGGCACAAGAGTCCAACATGTCCATATAGAGAGAGCGAGCGACATGGCAAGGTAGTGATACATTCCCATATACAGAGCACTTGCTACAAGGCAGATGAGTCCAAATTGTCTGTATACAGAGAGCTAGCTACATGACAGAGTAGTGCAAAACATCCATATACAGAGTTCTATCTACATGGCAGATATGTCCAACATGTCCATATGTTGAGAGCCACCTACATGGCAGACAATTCCAATATGTTCATATAGAGAGAGCTACCTACTTGGCAGATCAGTGCAACATATTCATGTACAGAGAGCTAGCTACATGGCAGATGAGTACAAAATGTCCATATACAGAGAGCTAGATACATGGCAGGGTAGTGCAACATTTCCATATATAGAGTCCTAGGTACAAGGCAGATGAGTCAAACTTGTCTATATATAGAAAGCCATCTAAATGGCAGAGTAGTGCAACATTTCCATATACAGAGTTCTAGGTACATGGCAGTTGTGTCTAACGTGTCCATAAACAGAGAGCTAGCTATATGGCAGAGCAGTCCAATATGTCCATATACAGGGGACTAGCTACATGTCAGATGAGTCCAACAAGTCCATATTGTAAGAGATAGCTATATGGAAGACAAGTCCAATATGTTCATATACCGAGAGCTACCTACTTGGCAGATCTGTCAAAAATATCCATGTACAGCAAGATAGCTACATGACACACAGGTCCAAATAACATCTAGTTACATGGCAGATATTTCCAATGTGTCCATAAACTGAGATCTAGCTAAATGGCAGACAAGTCCAATATGTTCATACACAGAGTGCTGCCTACATGTCAGTGTAGTGCAACATTTCTATATAAAAAGTTCGAGCAACTAGGCAGATCTGTACAAGGTGTCCATATACTGAGAGCTCGCTACATGGCAGACAAGACCAATATGTTCATATACAGAGAGCTACCTACTTGTCAGATCAGTGCAATATATCTGTGTATTGTGCGCTAACTACATTGCAGACGAGCCCAACTTGTCTATATACAGAGAGCTAGATACATGGCAGAGTACTCCAATATGTCCATATTCTGACTTCTAGCTACAAGGCAGATGAGACCAACTTGTCTATATACAGAGAGCTAGCTACATGGCAGACAAGTCCAATATGTTCATATATAGAATGCTACCTACTTGACAGATTAGTCCAACATATCCATGTACAGAGAGCTAATGTCATGGCAGAGGATTCCAAAATGTCCATTTACAGAGAGCTAGCTACATGGCAGGGTAGTGCAACTTTTACATGGCAGATGTGTCCAACATGTTCATATACTGAGAGCTAGCTACATGGCAGACAAGTGCAATATGTTCATATACATAGAGCTACCTACTTGGCAGATCAGTCAAACATATCCATGTACAGAGAGCTAGCTAATGGCAGGGTAATGCAACCTTTCCATATACAGAGTTCTAGCTACTTGACAGATGTGTACAAGGTGTCCATATATTTTGAGATACCTACATGGCAGAAAAGTCCAATATGTTCATATAAAGAGATCTAGCTACTTGGAAGATCAGTCCAACATATCCATGTACAGAGAGCTAGCTACATGGCAGAAGAGTCCAAAATGTCCAT
>NW_006408995.1:60870-66704 GCF_000296735.1 Chrysochloris asiatica | reverse complement strand
CCAACTTGTCTATATACAGAGAGCTAGCTACATGGCAGAGGACACCAATATGTCCATATTCTGAGTTCTAGCTATATGGTAGATGTTTCCAATGTGTCCATATACTGAAAGCTAGCTACATGGCAAACAAGTCCAATATGTTCATATATAGAAAGCTACCAACTTGACAGATTGGTCCAACATATCCATGTGCAGAGAGCTAGCATCATGGCAGATGAGTCCAAAATGCCCATTTACAGAGAGCTAGCTACATAGCAGTGTAGTGCACCATTGCTATTTACAGATTTCTAGCTACAAGGCAGATGAGTCCAACTTGTCTATATACAGAGAGATAGCTACATGGCAGAGTAGTACAGCATGTCCATATTCAGGATACTAGCGACACGGCAGATGTGTCCATATATGGAGAACCACCTACATGGCAGACAAGTACAATATGTTCATGTACAGAGAGTACCTACTTGGCAGATCTGTCAAAAATATCCATGTACAGCGAGGTAGCTTCATGGCACATGAGTCCAAAATGTCCATATACAGAGAGCGAGCAACATGGCAAAGTAGGGCTACATTTCCATATACAGAGAACTCACTACAAAGCAGATGAGTCCAAATAGTCTATATACAGAGAGCTAGCTACATGTCAGAGAACTCCAACATGTCCATATTCAGAGTTCTTGCTACATGGCAGATGTGTACAATGTTTCCATACACTGAGAGCTAGTTACATGGCAGAAAATTCTAATATGTTCATATACAGAGAGCTACCTACTTGACAGGTCAGTCAAACATATTCATGTAAAGAGAGCTAGCTACATGGCAGACGAGTCCAAAATATCCATATAAAGAGAGCTAGCTACATGGAGGGTAGAGCAACATTTCAATATACAGAGTTCTCACTACATGGCAGATGTGTCCAACGTGTCCATGTGCTGAGAGCTAGCTACATGGCAGCAAGCCCAATATTTTCATATACCAAGAGCTACCTCCTTGGCAGATCAGTCCAACATAACCATGTACAGAGAGCTACCTCCATGGCAGATGAGTCCAAAATGTCCATATACAGAGAGCTAGCTACATGGCAGAGTAGTGCATCATTTCCATATACAGAGTTCAAGCTATATGGCAGAAAAGTTCAAAGTGTTCATATACTGAAAACTAGCTACATGACACACAAGTCCGATATGTTCATATACAGAGAGCTACATACTTCGCAGATCAGAGCAACATAACCATATACAGAGAGCTAGCTGCATGGCAGGGTAGTGCATCATTTCTATATACAGAGTCCTAACTACATTGCAGATGGCTCCAATGTGTCCAATACTGAGAGCAAGGACATGGTAGACAAGTCCAATATGTGCATATACAGAGATCTATCTACATGGAAGATCAGTCCAACATAACCATGTACAGAGAGCTACTCCATGGCAGATGAGTCCAAAATGTCCATATTCAGAGAGCTATGTACATGGCAGTGTAGTGCAACATATACATATTCAGAGTTCTAGCTACAAGACAGATGAGTACAACTTGTCTATATACAGAGAGCTACCTACATGGCAGGGTAGTGCAACATTTCCATATACAGAGTTCTAGCTGCATGGCAGATGTGTCCAACGTGTGCATATACTGAGAGCTAGCTACATGCCAGACAAGTCCAATATGTTGATAATCTGTGAGCTAACTACTTGACAGATCAGTCCAACATATCCATGTACAGAGAACTAGAGTCATGGCAGACGAGTCCAAAATGTCCCTATACAGAGAGCTAGCTACATGGCAGGGGAGTCCAACAATTCCATATACAGAGTTCTATCTACAAGGCAGATGAGTCCAACTTGTCTATATACAGAGAGCTAGATACATGACAGAGTAGTGCAACATTTCCATATATAGAGATATAGCTACAAGGCAGATTAGTCAAACTTGTCTATATACAGAGAACTAGCTACATGGAAGAGTAGTGCAACATTTCCATATTCAGAGTTCTAGCTACATGGCAGATGTGTCCAACGTGTCCGTATACTGAGAGCTAACTACAAGGCAGAGTAGTCCAATATGTCCATATTCAGGGTAGTAGCTACATGGCAGATGTGTCCAATGTGTCCATATACTGAGAGCCACTTACAGGGCAGTCAGGTCCAATATGTTCAAATACAGAGAGCTACCTACTTGGGAGATGAGTTTAACATATCCATGTACCGAGAGCTAGCTACATGACAGACGATTCCAAAATGTCCATATACAGAGAGATAGCTATATGGCAGGGTACTGCAACATTTCCATATACTGAATTCTCACTACATGGCAGATATGTCAAAAGTGTTAATATACAGAGAGCTACCTACATGGCAGACAAGTCCTATATTTTCATATACAGAGAGCTACCTACTTGGCAGATCAGTCCAACATATTCATGTACAGAGAGCTAGCTACATGGCAGGGTAGTGTAACATTTCCATATACAGTGTTCTAGCTACAAGGCAGATGAGTACATCTTGTCTATATACACAGAGCTAGCTACGTGTCAGAGTCGTGCAACATTACCATATACACAGTTCTAGCAACATGGCTGATGTGTCCAATGTGTCCATAAACTGAGAGCTAGCTACATGGCAGAGTAGTCCAACATGTCTATATTCAGGATAGTAGCTACATGGCAGATGTGTCCAACATGTCCGTATACTGACAGCCACCTACAGGGCAGACAAGTCCTATATGTTCATATACAGAGAGCTACCTACTTGGGAGATCAGTCCAACGTATCCATGTACAGAGAGCTAGCTACATGGCAGATGAGTCCAAAATATCCATATACAGAGAGCTTGCTATATGGCAGTGTAGTGCAACATTTCCATATAGAGTGTTCTAGCTACAAGTCAGATGAGTACAAATTGTCTATATACAGTGAGCTAGCTATATGGCAGAGTACTCCAACATGTCCATATTTTGAGGTCTAGCTATATGGCAGATGTTTCCAACGTGTCCATATACTATGAGCTAGCTACATGGCAGAGAAGTCAAATACGTTCATATACAGAAAGCTAACTACTTGGCAGATCAGTCCAATATATCCATGTAAAGAGACTTAGCTATATGGCAGAGGAGTCCAAAATATCCATATAAAGAGAGCTAGCTACATGACAGGGTAGTGAAACATTTCCATATACATAGTTCTAGGTACAAGTCAGATGATTCCAAAATGTCCATATACAGAGAGCTAGCTACATTTCAGAGTAGTGCAACATTTCCATATACAGAGTTCTAAGTATATGGCAAATGTGTCTAACATGTGCATACACTGAGAGGTAGCTACATGGCAGAGCAGTCCAACATGTCCATATACAGGATACTAGCTACATGGCAGATGAATTCAACATGTCCATATACTGAGAACAAGCTACATGACAGGAAAGTCCAATGTGTTCATAAACAGAGAGATAACTACTTCGCAGATCAAGGTAACATATCCATGTACAGAGAGCTAGGTACATAGCAGACGAGTCCAAAATATCCATATACCAAGAGTTAGCTAGATGGCAAGGTACTGCAACATTTCCATATACAGAGTTCTAGCTGCAAGGCAGATGAGTCCAACTTGTCTATATACAGAGATCTAACTACATTTCAGGGTAGTGCCACATTTCCCATATATAGAGTTCTAGGTACATGGAAGATGTGTCCAACGTGCCCATACACTGAGAGCTAGCTGCATGGCAGAGCATTCCAACATGTCCATATACAGGGTTCTAGCTACAGGGCAGATGTGTCCTATGTGTCCATATACTGAGATCTAGCTATATGGTAGACAAGTCCAATATGTTCATATACAGAGAGCTACCTACTTGGCAGATCAGTCTATCATATCCATGCATAGACAGCTAGATACATGGCAGACGAGTCCAAAATATCCATATAAAGAGAGCTAGCTAAATGGCAGAGTAGTGCAACATATCCATATACAGAGTTCTAGGTACATGGCAGATGTATCCAACGTGTCCATACACTGAGAGACTACATGGCTGAGCAGTCCAACATGTCCATATTCTGTGTACTGGCTACATGGGAGATGTGTCCAAAGTGTCCTTATACTGAGAGACACCTACATGGCAGACAAGTCCAATATCTTCATATACAGAGAGCTACCTACTTGGTGGATCAGTCCAAGTAGGTACTAGCTAAAGGCATGGTAGTGCAACATTTCCATATTCATAGTTATAGCTATAAGGCAGACGAGTCCAACTTGTTTATATACATAGAGCTAGCTACATGGCAGAGTAGTGTAACATTACCATATACAGAGTCCTAGCTATCTGGTAGATGTGTCCAACGTATCCATATACTGAGAGTTAGCTACATGGCAGACAAGTCCAATATGTTCATATACAGAGATCTAGCTACTTGGCAGATCAGTCCAACATAACCTTGTACAGAGAGCTAACTTCATGGCAGTGAGTCCAAAATGTCCATATAGAGAGCTAGCTACATGGCAGGGTCATGAAATATTTCCATATACAGAGTTCTAGCTACAAGGCAGATGAGTCCAACTTGTCTACGTACAGAGAGCTTGCTACATGGCAGAATAGTGCAACATATCCATAGAACAGAGTTCTAGCTACATGGCAGATGTGTCCAACTTGTCCATATACTGACAGTTAGCTACAAGTCAGAGTAGTCCAACATGTCCATATTCAGGGTAGAAGCTACATGGCAGATGTGTCCATTGTGTCCACATACTGAGAGACACCTACAGGGCAGACAAGTCTAATATGTTCATATACAGAGAACTAACTACATGGTAAATCAGTCCAACGTATCCACGTATTGAGAGCTAGCTACATGGCAGACGAGTCCATAAGGTCCATATACAGAAAGCTAGCTACAACACAGGGTAGTGTAACATTTCCATATACAGAGTTATAGCTACAAGGCAGATGAGTCCAACTCGTCTATATACAGAGAGCTAGATACATGGCAGAGTAGTGAAAATTTTCCATATAAAGAGTTATAGCTACAAGTCAGATGAGTCAAACTTGTCTATATGCAGAGAGCTAGCTACATGGAAGAGTACTGCAACATTTCCATATTCAAAGTTTTAGCTACATGGCAGATGTGTCCAACGTGTCCATATACTGATAGCCACCTACAGGGCAGTCATGTCCTATATGTTCATACACAGAGAGCTACCTACTTGGCAGATGAGTTTGACATATTCATGTACAGAGAGTTAGCTACATGACAAACGATTCCAAAATGTTCATATACAGAGAGAGAGCTACATGGCAGGGTACTGCAACATTTCCATATACTTTGTTCTAGCTACATGGCAGTTGTGTCAAAGGTTTTCATATACAGAGAGCTACCTACATGGGAGACAAGTCCTATATTTTCATATACAGAGAGCTACCTACTTGGAAGATCAGTCCAACATATCCATGTACAGAGAGCTAGCTACATGGAAGACGAGATCAAAATGTCCATACACAGAGAGCTAGTTACATGGTACATTTCCATATACAGAGTTTGAGCTACATGGCAGATATGTCCAACGGGTCCATATACTGAGAGCTAGCTACACGGCCGAGTAATACAACATGTCCATATTCAGGGTAGTAGCTACATGGCAGATGTGTCCAACGTGACCATATACTGAGAGACACCTACAGGGCAGACAAGTCCAATATGTTCACATACATAGAGCTACGTACTTGGTAAATCAGTCCAACGTATCCATGTACAGAGAGCTAGCTCCATGGCAGACAAGTCCAAAATGTCCATATACAGAAAGCTTGACACATGGCAGGGAAATGTAACATTTCCATATACAGTGTTCT
>NW_006408995.1:59375-60360 GCF_000296735.1 Chrysochloris asiatica | reverse complement strand
TGAGAGACACCTACAGGGTAGACAAGTCCAATATGTTCATATACAGATTGCTACCTACTTGGTAAATCAGTCCAACGTTTCCATGTACAGAGAGCTAGCTACATGGCAGACGAGTCCAATATATCCATATACAGAGAGCTAACTACATGGCAGGGAAATATAACATTTCCATATACAGTGTTCTAGCCACCTGGCAGATGTGTTTAACGTGTCCATATACAGAGAGCTAGCTACAAGGCAAATGAGTCCTACTTGTCTATATACAGAAAGCTAGCTACATGGCAGATTAGTGCAACATTTCAATATACAGAGTTCTAGTTATAAGGTAGATGAGTCCAACTTGTCTATATACCGTGAGCTAGCTACATGGCAGAAAAGTCCAATATGTTCATATACAGATAGCTACCTACTTGGCAGATCAGTCCCACATATCCATGTACAGAGAGATACCTTCATGGCAGATGAGTCCAAAATGTCCATATACAGAGAGCTAGCTACATGGCAGAGTAGTGCAAAATCCAATGTACAGGGTTATAGCTACAAGGCAGATGTGTCCAACATGTCTGTATACTGACAACTAGCTACATGGCAGACAAGTCCAATATGTTCATATACAGAGAGCTTCCTACTTCTAAGAGCAGTCCAATATATCCATGTACAGAGAGCTAGCTACACTGCAGACAAGCCCAACTTGTCTATATATGGAGAGCTAGATACATGGCAGAGTAGTGCAACATTTCCATATGAAGAGTTCTAGCTACAAGGCAGATGACTCCAACTTGTCTATATACAGGGAGATAGCTACATGGCAGAGTACTCCAATATGTCCATATTCTGAGTTCTAGCTATATGGTAGATGTTTCCAACGTGTCCATATACTAAGAGGTAGCTACATGCAGACAAGTCCAATATGTTCATATATAGAAAGATACCTACTTGACAGATTAGTCAAACTATCCATGTACAGAGAGGTAGCATCATGGCA
>NW_006408995.1:44159-44807 GCF_000296735.1 Chrysochloris asiatica | reverse complement strand
CAGGGTAGTGCAACATTTCCATATTCAGAGTACTAGCAACATGGCAAATGAGTCCAACATGTCCATATACTGAGAGTTAGCTACATGGCAGATGAGTCCAGCATGTGCATATTTAGAAGGTTAGCTAAAAGGCAGATGAGTCCAATATATCTATATACAGGAGCTAGGTACATGGCAGGGTACTGCAACATTTTCATATACAGAGTTCAAGCTACAAGGCAGATGATTCCAACTTGTTTGTATACAGAGAGCTAGCTACATTGCAGGGTAGTGCAACATTTCTATATTCAGACTTATAGCTACTTGGTCGATGTGTCCAACATTGTCCTATACTGAGAGATAGCTAAATGGCAGAGAATTCCAATGTGTTCGTGTACAGAGAGATACCTACTTGGCAGATCAGTCCAACATATCCATGTACAGAGAGATAGCTACATGGCAGATGAGTCCAAAATGTCCATATACAGAGAGTCAGCTATATGACAGCGTAGTGCAACATTTCCATATACACAGTTCTAGCTACAAGGCAGATGAGTCCAACTTCTCTATATACAGAGAGCTAGGTACAGGTCAGTGTAGTGTAACATTTCCATATACAGAGTTCTAGTTACATGGTAGTGTAGTGGTTACGAATCGGGCTGCGAACCT
>NW_006408995.1:25938-43450 GCF_000296735.1 Chrysochloris asiatica | reverse complement strand
GTCCATATACAGAGAGTCGGCTATATGACAGGGTAGTGCAAAATTTCCATATACACAGTTCTAGCTGCAAGGCAGATGAGTCCAACTTCTCGATATAGAGAGAGCTAGGTACAGGTCAGCGTAGTACAACAATTACATATGCAGGATTCTAGTTACATGGCAGATGTGTCCTACATGTCCATATACTGAGAGCTACCTATATGGCAGACAAGTCCAAAATGTTCATATACAGAGAGCAACCTACTTGGCAGATCAGTCCAACCTATCCATGTACAGAGAGCTAGCTACATGGCAGATGAGTCCAAATTGTGCATATACAGAGTGTTAACTACATGGCAGGGCTGTGCAACATTGCCATATACAGTGTTCTAGCTACAAGGCAGATGAGTACAAATTGGCTATATTCAGAGAACTAGCTACATGGCATAGTACACCAACTTGTCCATATTCAGAGTTCTAGCTATATGAAAGATGTTTACAACGTGTCCATATACTGAGAGCTAGCTACATAGCAGACAAGTCCAGTATGTTCCTATACAGAGAGCTAACTACTTTGCAGATCAGTGTAACATATCCATGTACAGAGAGCTAGCTACATGGCAGACATGGCCAAAATGTCCATATACAGAAAGATAGCCAAATGGCGGGGTAGTGCAACATTTCCATATACAGAGTACTAACAACGTGGCAGATGAGTCCAATATGTCCTTATACTGAGAGTTCGTTACATGGCAGATAAGACCAGCATGTGCATATTTAGAGGGCTAGCTACGAGGCAGATGAGTCCAATATATCTATATACAGAGAGCTAAGTACATGGAAGGGTAGTGCAACATTTTCATATACAGAGTTCTATCTACAAGGCAGATGAGTCCAACTTATCTATGTACAGAGAGCTAGGTACTGGTCAGCATAGTGCAACATTTCCATATACAGTGTTCTAGCTACATGGCAGATGTGTTCTACGTGTTCATATACTGAGAGCTACCTACATGGCAGACAAGTCCAATATGTTCATATACAGAGAGCAACCTACTTGGCAGATTATCCAACATATCCATGCACAGAGAGCTGGATACATGGCAGATGAGTCCAAAATGTCCATATACAGAGAGCTAGCTCCTTGGCAAAGCAGAGCAACATTTCCTTACACAGATTTCTAGGTACATGGCAGATGTGTCCAATGTGTCCATACACTGAGTGTTAGCTACGTGGCAGAGCAGTCCAACATGTCCATATTCAAGGTACTTGCTACATGGCAGATGTGTCCCACGTGTCCATATACTGAGAGCCACCTACATGACAGACAAATCCAATATTTTCATAGGCAGAGAGCTTCCTACTTGTCAGATCAGTCCAACATATCCCTGTACAGAGAGGTAGCTACATGGCAAAGGATTCCAAAATGTCATATACAGAGAGCTAGCTACATGGCAGAGTAGTGCAACATTTCCATATACAGGGTTCTAGCTACATGTCAGATGTGTCAAAGGTGTTCATGTACTGAGTGCTACCTACATGGCAGACATGTCCAATATGTTCATATAAAGAGATCTACCTACTTGGCTAATCAACCCAAAATATGCATGTACAGAGAGCTACCTACATGGCAGACAAGTCTAAAATGTTCATATACAGAGAGCTAGCTACATGGCAGGGTAGTGCAATATTTGCATATACAGAGCTCTAGCTACAAGGCAGATGAGTACAACTTGTCTATATGCAGTGAGTTAGCTACATGGCAGTGTAGTGCAACATTTCCATATTCAGGGTTATAGTTACATGGCAGATGTGTTCAACGTGTTCATATTCTGAGAGCCACCTACAGGGCAGACAAGTCCTATATATTCATATACAGAGAGCTACCTACTTGGAAGATCAGTCCAACGTATGCATGTACAGAGAGCTAGCCAAATGGCAGATGAGCCCAAAATGTCCATATTCAGAGAGTTAACTACATGGCAGGGTAGTGAAACATTTCCATATACATTGTTCTAGCTTCAAGGCAGATGAGTACAAATTGGCTTTATCTAGAGAACTAGCTACATGGCAGAGTACACCAACATGTCCATATTCAGAGACCTAGCTATATGGCAGATGTTTCCAACATGTCCATATACTGAGAGCTAGCTACATGGCAGACAAGTCCAGTATGTTCATATACAGAGAGCTAACTACTTCGCAGATCAGTGTAACAGATACATGTACAGAGAGCTAGCTACATGGCAGATGAGTCCAAAATGTCCATATCCAGAGAGCTAGCTACATGGAAGGGTAGTAAAACATTTCCATATACAGAGTTCTAGGTACTTGGCAGATGGGTCCAATATGTCCATACACTGAGAACTAGCTACATGGCAGAGCAGACCAAAATGTCCATATACAGGGTAATAGCTCCATGGCAGATGAGTCCAACATGTCCATATACTGAGAGCTAGCTACTGGGCAGAAAATTAAAATATGTTCATATACAGAGAGCTACCTACTTGGCAGGATAGTGCTACATTTCCATAGACAGAGTTCTAGCTACAAGGCAGATGAGTTCACCTTGTCTATATACACAGAGCTAGCGACATTGCAGGGTAGTGCAACATTTCCATATATAGTGTTCTACCCTTATGGCAGATGTGCCCAATGTGTCCATATACTGAGAACTAGCTACATGGCAGAGGGTCCAAAATGTTCATATACAGAGAGCTACCGACTTGGCAGATCAGTCCAACATAACCATGTACAGAGATCTAGGACATGGCAGATGAGTCCAAAATGTTCATATACAGAGTGCTAGCTACATGGCAGGGTAGTCCAACATTTACATATACAGAGTTCTAGCTACAAGGCAGATGAGTCCAACTTGTCCATATGCTGAGAGATAGCTAAATGGCAGAGTAGTGCATCATTTCCATATACAGATTACAAACTACATGGCAGATGAGTCCAAAGGTCCATAAACTGTGAGCTAGCTACATGGCAGAGTGGTCCAAAATTTCCATATACAGGGTACTAGCTACAAGGCAGGTGAGTCCAATTTCTCTATATAACAAGAGCTAGCTAAATGGCAGATTAGTGCATCATTTCCATATACAGAGTTCAAGCTACATCGCAGATGGGTCCAACTTG
Source organism: Chrysochloris asiatica (assembly GCF_000296735.1). Lineage (NCBI taxonomy): Eukaryota > Metazoa > Chordata > Mammalia > Afrosoricida > Chrysochloridae > Chrysochloris > Chrysochloris asiatica. The sequence goes on along the minus strand of NW_006408995.1, from coordinate 40,330 downwards.
TCTATAAAAAGCTAGCTACATGGCAGAGTAGTACAACATGTTCATATACAGCGTATTAGCTACATGGCAGATGAGTCCAGCATGTCCATGTGCTGAGTCCAACGTGTCCATGTACTGAGAGCTAGCTACATGGCAGACAAGTCAAAAATATTCTCATAAAGAAAGCTACCTACTTGGCAGATCAGTCCAACATATCCATGCACAGAGAGCTGGCTAAATGGCTGACGAGGCCAAAATATCCATTTACGGAGAGCTAGCAATATGGCAGACAAGTCCAATGTGTTCATATAGAGAGAGCTAGCTACATGGTAGAGTAGTGCAACATACCCATATAAAGAGTTCTAACTACATGGCAGAAGTGTCCAACGTGTCCACATACTGAGAGCTAGCTACATGGCAGAGTAGTGCAACATGTCCATATACAGGGTACTAGCTACGTGGCAGATGAGTACAAAATGTCCATATAATTAGAGCTATCTACATGGCAGACAAGTCCAATATGTTCATAAAAGGAGAGCTACCTGTTTGGTAGATCAGTCCATTATATCCATATACAGAGAACTAGCTACATGGCAGATGTGTCCAATATGTCCATATACTGAGAGCTAGCTGCATGGCAGTCAAGTCCAATATGTTCATATACAGAGTGCTAGCTACAAGGCAGATGAGTCCATTTGTCTGTATAGTGAGAGCTAGCTCTACATGTCAGAAAAGTCCAATATGTTCATGAAAAGAGTGCTACCTACTTGGCAGATCAGTCCAACATATCCATGTACAGAGACCTAGCTACAAGGCAGAAGAGTCCAAAATGTTCCCATACAGAGAGCTAGCTACATGGCAGGGTAGTGCAACATTTCCATATACATAGTTCTAACTCCAAGGCAGATACGTCCAACTCATCTATATACAGAGAGCTATCTACATGGTAGCATAGTGCAACATTTCCATATACAAGGTACTAGCTACATGACAGATGAGTCCAACATGTCCATATACTAACATTACAATATACAGAGTTCTAGCTACATTGCAGATGTGTCCAACTTGTCCATATGCTGAGAGATAGCTAAATGGCAGAGTAGTGCATCATTTCCATATACAGATTACAAACTACATGGCTAATGAGTCCAAAGGTCCATAAACTGTGAGCTAGCTACAAGGCAGGTGAGTCCAATTTCTCTATAAAACGAGAGCTAGCTAAATGGCAGAGTAGTGCATCATTTCCATATACAGAGTTCAAGCTACATCACAGATGGGTCCAACTTGCCTATAAAAAGCTAGCTACATGGCAGAGTCATACAACATGTTCATATACAGGGTATTAGCTACATGGCAGATGAATCCAACATGTCCATATAGTGAGAACTAGCTACATGGCAGACAAGTCCAAAATGTCCACATACAGAGAGCTAGCTACAATGCAGGGAAGTGCAACATTTCCATATAAAGATTTCTAGCTACATGTCAAATGTGTCCAATGTGTCCATATACTGAGAGATAGCTAAATGGCAGTCAAGTCCAATATCTTCAAATACAGAGAGCAACCTACTAGTCAGATCAGTCCAACATATCCATGTACAGAGAGCAAGCTACATGGCAGACGACTCCAAAATGTCCATATAGAGACAGCTCCCTACATGGCAGGGTAGTGCTACATTTCCATAGACAGAGTTCTAGCTATAAGGCAGATGTGTTCATCGTGTCCATACACTGAGAGCTAGCTACATGGCAGAGTAGTGCATCATTTCCATTTAGAGAGTTCAAGCTACATGGCAGATGAGTCCAAAGTGTTCATATACTTAGAGCTAGCTACATGGCAGACAAGTCCAATATGTTCATATACAGAGAGCTACCCACTTCGCAGATCTGTGTAACATATCCATGTACAGAGAGATAGGTACATGGCTGACGAGTCCAAAATGTCCATATACAGAAAGCTAGCTACATGGCAGGGTAGTGCAACATTTGCATACACAGGGTTCTAGCTACATGGCAGACATGTTCAAGTTGTCTATATATTGAGAGCTACTACATGGCAGACAAGTCCAATATGTTCATATACAGAGAACTAGCTACTTGTCAGATCAATCCAACATATCCATGTACAGAGAGCTATCTCCATGGCAGATGAGTCCAAAATGTCCAACTTCTCTATATAAAGATAGCTAGCTGCAACATTTCCTTATACAGAGTTCTAGCTACATGGCAGATGTGTCCAACGTGTCCATGTTCTAAGAGCTATCTACATGTCAGACGAGTACAAAATGACCGTATAGAGAGAGCTAGCTAAATGGCATAGTACTGCATCATTTCCATACACATAGATAAAGATATATTTTAGATGAGTCCAAAGTGTCAAAATACTGAGAGCTAGCTACATGGCAGACAAATCCAATAAGTTCCTATACAGTGAGCTACCTACTTGGAAGATCAGTCAAACATATCAATGTACAGAGAGCTAGCTACATGGTAGATGTGTTCAAAATGTTCGTATACAGAAAGCTAGCTACTTGGCAGGGTAGTGCAGTATTTTCATATACAGAATTCTAGCTACAAGGCAGATGAGTCCAATTTGAATATGTATAGAGAGCTAGTTAATGTTAGAGTAGTACATCATTTCCGTATACATGGCAGATATGTCCAACATATACCTATATTGAGAGCTAGCTACATAGCAGAATAGTTCAACATGAAAATATTCAGGATACTAGGCTACATGGCAGATGTGTCCAATGTGTCCATGTCAGACGAGTCCAAAATGTCCATATACAGAGAGCTAGCTATGTAGCAGTGTAGTGCATCATTTCCATATACATAGTTCTAGCTACATGGCAGATGAGTCCGAAGTGTTCATATAATGATAGCTAGTTAAATGTCAGAGTAGTCAAACATGCCCATATACAGAGTTGTAGCTTACAAGGCAGATGTGTCCATATATTTAGAGCTAGCTACATGGCAGAGAAGTCCAATATGTTCATATACAGTGAGTTACTTACTTGGAAGATCAGTCCAACATATCCATGTACAGAGAGCTAGCTTCTTGGCAGAAGAATCCAAAATGTCCATATAAAGAGAGATAGCAACATGACAGGGTATTGCCTCATTTCCATATACAGAGTTCTAGCTATAAGTCAGATGAGTCCAACTTGTCTATACACAGAGAGCTAGATACATGGCAGAGTAGTGCAACATTTCCAAATATAGAGTTCTAGCTACATGTCAGATGTGTCCAACTTATCCATATACATAGACCTAGCTACATGGTAGACAAGTGCAATATGTTCATATACAGAGAGTTACCTACTTGTCAGATTTATCCAACATATCCATGTACAGCAAGCTAGCTGAATGGCAGCAAGTCCATAAAGTCCATAAACTGAGCGGTAGCTAAATGGCAGATTAGTGCAACATTTCCATATACAGAGTTCTAGCTACAAGGCATATGAATCCAAATTGTCCATATACAGAGAGATAGCTACATGGCAGAGTAGTACAACATTTCCATATACTGAGTTCTAGCTACATGGCAGATGTGTCCAACATGTGAAAATACTGAGAGCTACCTACAGGGCAGACAAGTCCAATATGTTCATATACAGAGAGCTACCTACTTGGCAGATCAGTCAAACATATCAATGTACAGAGAGCTAGCTACATAGTAGACATGTCCAAAATGTTCGTGTACAGAAAGCTAGCTACATGGCAGGGTAGTGCAACATTTCCATGTACAGAATTCTAGATACAAGGCATATGAGTCCATTTTGAATATGTATAGAGAGCAAGCTACATGGCAGAGTAGTGCAACATTTCCACATACAGTGTTCTAGCTACATGTCAGATGTGTCCAACGTGTCCATATACTTAGAACTAGCTACATAACTGAGTAGTCCAACATGTCCATATTCAGGGTACTAGCTACATGGCAGATGTGTCCAACATGATCATATACTGAGAGCCACCTACATGGCAGACAATTCCAATATGTTCATATACAGAGAGCTACATACTTGGCAGATCAGTACAACATATACATGTGGCAGACAAATCCAAAATATCCATATACAGAGAGGTAGCCACATGTCAGTGTAGTGCAACATTTCCATATACAGAGATTTAGCTACAAGGCAGATGAGACCAACTTGTCTATATACAGAGAGATAGATACATGGCAGGGAAGTGCAACATTTCCATATACAGAGTTCTAGGTACATGGCAGATGTGTCCAACGTGTCCATATGCTGAGAGTTAGCTCAAGGCAGAGTAGTCCAACATGTTCATATACTGAGAGCTAGCTACATGGCAGACAAATCCAATATGTTCATTTACAAAGAGCTACCTTCTTGGCAGATCAGTCCAACATATCCATGTACAGAGAGCTAGCTACATGGTAGGGTAGTGCAACATTTCCATATACAGAATTCTAGCTACAAGGCAGATGAGTACAACTTATGTATCTATAGAGAGCTAGGTACATGGCATAGTAGTGCAACATTTCCATATACAGGGTTTTAGCCACATGGCAGATGAGTACAACATGTCCATATACTGAGAGCTAGCTACATGGCAGACAAGTCCTATATGCTTATATACAGAGAGATACCTACTTGGAAGGTTATTCCAACATAACCATGTACAGAGAGCTAGCTACATGGCAGATGTGTGCAACGTGTCCATATACTGAGAGCTAGGTACATGGCAGAGTAATCCAGCATGTCTATATTCAGGGTACTAGCTATATGACAGATGTGTCCAACATGTCCATATACTGAGAGCCACCTACATGACAGACAAGTCCAATATGTTCATATACAGAGAGCTACCTACTTGGCAGATCAGTCCTATATAACCATGTACAGAGAGCTAGCTACATGGAAAACACGTCCAAAATGTCCATATACAGAGAGCTAGCTACATGGCAGGGTAGTGCAACATTTCCATATACAGAGATCTAGCTACAATGCAGATGAGTCCAACTTGTCTGTATACAGAGGGCTAGCTTCATGGCAGAGTAGTGCAACATTTCCATATACAGAGTTCTAGGTATATGGCAAATGTGTCCAATGTGTCCTTATACAGAGAGCTAGCTACAAGGCAGAGTAGTCCAACATGTTCATATACAGGGTACTAGCTACATTTCAGATGAGTCCAACATGTCCATATACTGAGAGCTAGCTACATGGCAGACAAGTCTACTATGTTCATATACACTGAGCAAACTACTTGGCAGATCAGTCCAGTATATCCATGTACAGAGAGCTATCTACATGAGAGAGTAGTGCATCATTTCCATATACAGAGTTTAACCTACATGGCAGATGAGCCCAAAGTGTCCATATACTGAGAGCTAACTACATGGCAGACAAGTCCAATATGTTCATATACAGAGAGCTACCTGCTTGGAAGATAAGCCCAACTTGTCCATGTACAGAGAGCTAGCTACATGGCAGATGAGTACAACATGTCCATATACAGAGCGCTACCTACATGGCAGGGTAGTGTAACATTTCCATATATAGGGTTCTAGCTAAAAGCAGATGAGTCCAACTTATCTATCTATAGAGAGCTAGGTACATATCAGCGTAGTGTAATATTTCCATATACAGAGTTCTAGCCACATGGCAGATGTGTACAACGTGTCCATATACTTAGAGCTAGCTATACAGCAGACAAGTCCAATATGTTCGTATACAGAGAGCTACCTACTTGGCAGATCACTCCAACATATCCATGTACAGAGAGCTAACTACATGGCATACGAGTCCAAAATGTCCATATACAGAGAACAAGATACATGGGAGTGTATTGCAACATTTCCATATTCAGAGTTCTAGCTACAAGGCAGATAAGCCCAACTTGTCTATATACAGAGAGTCAACGACATGGCAGAGTAGTGCAACATTTCCATATACAGATTTCTAGCTACATGGCATATATGTCCATCATGTTCATTTACTGAGAGCTTGCTACATGGCCGAGTATTCCAAAATGTCCATATTCAGGGTACTAGCTACAAGGCAGTTGTGTCCAATGTGTCCATATACTGAGAGCCAAATACATGGCAGAGAAGTCCAATATGTTTATATACAGAGAGCTATCTACTTCGCAGATCAGTCCAACATATCCATGTACTGAGAGCTAGCTACATGGCAAACACGTCCAAAATGTCCATATACAGACAAGTAGCTACATGGAAGGGGATTGCAACATTTCCATATAGAGTTCTAGCTACATGGCAAAGGTGTCAAAGCTGTCCATATACTGAGAGCTACCTACATGGCAGACAAGTCCAATATGTTCATTTACAGAGAGCTACCTACTTGGCAGCTCTGTCCAACATATCCATGTATAGGGAGCTAGCTACATGGCAGAGGAGTCCAAAATGTCCATATACAGAGAGCTAGCTACATGTCAGGGTAGTACAACATTTCCATATACAGATTTCTAGCTACAAGACAGATGAGTCCAACATGTCCATATACTGAGAGCTAGCTACATGGCAGACAAGTCCAATATGTTCATATACAGAAAGCTAGCTACATGGTAAGGTAGTGCAACATTTCCATATACAGAGTTCTAGCTACATGACAGATGTGTCCAACGTGTCCATATACTGAGATATAGCTACATGGCAGAGTAGTCCAACATGTCCATATACAGAGCACTAGCTACATGGCAGATGAGTCCAACATGTCCATATACTGAGAGCAAGCTACATGGCAGAAAAGTCCAATACTTCATACACAGAGAGCTACCTTCTTGGCAGATCAGTCCAACAAATCCCTCTACATGTCAGACGAGACCACAATGTCCATATACAGAGAGATAGTTACATAGCAGTGTAGTGGAACATTTCCATATACAGAGTTCTAGCTACAAGGCAGATGAGTCCAACTAGTTTCTATAAAGAGAGCTAGCTACCTGTCAGGGTATTGCAAAATTTCAATATACAGAACCAGCTACAAGGAAGATGAGTTCAACTTGTCCATATACTGAGAGTTAGCTACATGGAAGAGTATTCCAACATGTTCATATACAGAGACCTAGCAACATGGCAGGGTAGTGCAACATTTCCATATACAGAGTTCTAGCTACAGGGCATATGAGTCCAACTTGTCTATATACAGAGTGCTAGCTACATTGCAAGGTAGTGCAACATTTCCATATACAGAAATAGCAAAATGAAGATGAGTTCAACTTGTCCATATACTGAGAATAAGCTACATGTCAGAGTAGTCCAACATGTCCATATACAAGGTACTAGCTACATGAAAGACTGTATCATCATGTCCATATACTGAGAGATAGCTATATGGCAGACACGTCCAATATGTTCATATACAGAGAGGTACCCACTTGGTAGATCAGTCCAACATATCCATGTACAGAGAGCTAGCTTCATGGCTGACAAGTTCAAAATGTCATATACATGGCAGGGTAGCACAACATTTCCATATACAGAGTACTAGCTGCAAGGCAAATGAGTCCAATGTCTACATACAGAGAGCTATCTATATGTCAGTAGAGTGCAACATTTCCATGTACAGAATTCTTGCTACATGGCAGATGTGTTCAATGTGTCCATACACTAAGAGCCAGCTACATGACAGATCAGTCCAAAATATCCATGCAGAGGGAGCCAGCTTTATGTCAGTCGAGTCAAAAATGTCCATATACAGAGTTCTAGCTACATGGCAGATGTGTCCAATGTGTCCATATACTGAGCACTAGCTACAATGCAGAGTAGTCCAACATGTCCATTCAAAGGGTACTAGCTACATGGCAGATGAGTCCAACAAGTCCATATACTGAGAGCTAGCTACATGGCAGACAATCCAATATGTTCATATACAGAAAGCTACCTACTTGGGATCAGTCCAACATATGAATGCAAAGAAAGCTAGCTACATGGCAGATGAGTGCAAAATGTCCATATACAGAGAGCTAGATACATGGCAGGGTAGTGCAAAATTTCATATACAGGGTTATAGCTAAAAGGAAGATGAGTACAACTTGTCTATATACAGAGAGCTAGCTACATGGCAGGGTAGTACAACATTTTCATATACAGAATTCTAGGTATTTCGCATATACAGGGAGCTAGTAATGACAGATCAGTCCAAAATATCTATTCACAGAGAGCTAGCTACATGTCAGACGAGTGCAAAATATCCAAATACAGAGAGCTAGCCAAATGGCAGGGTAGTGCAACATTGCCATAGACAAAGTTCTAGCTGCATGGCAGATGTGTCCAAAGCATATATATACTGAAAGCAAGCTAAATGTCAGAGTAGTCCAACATGTCCATGTACAGAGTACTAGCTACATTGCAGATGAGTCCAACATGTCCATATACTGAGGACTAGCTACATGGCAGACAAGTCAAATATGTTCATATAAAGAAAGCTACCTACTTGGCAGATCAGTCAAACATATCCAAGTACAGAGAGCTAGCTACATGGCAGACAAGTCCAAAATGTCCATAAACAAAGAGATAGCTACAAAGCAGGGTAATGCAACATTTCCATATACAGATTTCTAGATACAAGGCAGATGAGTTCAACTTGTCTATATATAGAGAGCAAGCTACATGGCAGGTTAGTGCAACATTTCCATATAAAGAGCTCTAGCTACAATGCAGATGAGTCCAACTTGTCCATATACTGAGAGCAAGCTACATGGCATAGTAGTCCAACATTTATATATACAGAGTTCTAGCTACATGGCAGATATGTCCAACATATCCATATACTGAGAGCTACCTACATGGCAGATCAGTCCAAAATATCCATATACAGGGAGCTAGCTACATGGCAGACGAATACAAAATGTCCATAAACAGAGAGCTACATGGCAGGGTAGTGCAACATTTCCATATACAGAGTTCTAGCCACAAGGCAGATGAGTCCAACTTGTCCATATACAGAGAGCTAGCTACATGGCAGAGTAGTGCATCATTTCCATATACAGAGTTCAAGCTACATGGCAGTTGATTCCAAAGTGTTCATATACTGGGAGCTAGCTACGTGGTCGAGTAGTCCAATATATCCATATACAGCGTACTATCTCCATGGCAGATGACTCCAACATGTCCATATACTGAGAACTAGCTGCATGTCAGACGAGTCCAAAATGTCCATATAAAGACAGCTACCTACATGTCAAGGTAGTGCAACATTTCCATATACAGAATTCTAGCTACATGACAGATGTGTCCATCCAACGTGCTCATATACTGAGATCTAGCTACATGGCAGAGTAGTTCAACATGTCCATATACAGAGCACTAGCTACATGGCAGATGAGTCCAACATGTCCATATACTGAAAGCAAGCTACATGACAGACAAGTCCAATATGTTCATATACAGAGAGCTACCTACTTGGCAGATCATTCCAACATATCCATGTATGGAGAGTTAGCTACATGTCAGATGAGACCAAAATGTCCATATACAGAGAGATAGCTACATAGCAGTGTAGTGCAACATTTCCAATTACAGAGTTCTAGCTACAAGGCAGGTGAGTCCAACTTGTCTCTATATAGGGAGCTAGCTAGATGGCATATACAGAGAGCTACCTCCTTGGCAGATCAGTTCAACATATCCATGTATAGAGAGCTAGATATATGGCAGAGAAGTCCAAAATGTCCATATACAGAGAGCTAGCTATATGGCAGGGTAGTGCAACATTTCCATATACAGATTGCTAGCTACAAGTCAGATGAGTCCAACTTGTCTATATATAGAGATTTGACTACATGGTAGGGGATTGCAACATTTTCATATATGGATTTCTAACTATATGGCACATGTGTTCAAAGTGTCCATATATTGAGAGCTAGCTACATGGCAGAGTAGTCCAACATGTCCATATTCAGGGGACTAGCTACATGGCAGATGTATCCAACGTGTCCATATACTGAGAGCGACTTACGTGGCAGACAAGTGCAATATGTTGATATAAAGAGAGCTTCCTAATTGGTAGATCCGTCCAATGTATCCATGTACAGAGACCTAGCTACATGGCAGACAATTCCAAAATGTCCATATAAAGAGAGCTAGATACATGGCAGTGTAATGAAACACTTCCATATACAGAGTTTTAGGTACAAGGCACATGAGTCCAATTTGTGTATATACAGAGAGCTAGCTACATGGCAGAGTAGCACACCAATTCCATATACTGAGTTCTAGGTAAATGGCAGAAGTGTCAAAGGTGTCCATATACTGAGAGCTAACTACATGGCAGACAAGTCCAACATGTCCATATGCAGGGTAGTAGCTACATGGCAGATATGTCCAAAGTGTCCATATACTGAGAGGTAGCTACATGGCACACAAGTCCAATATGTTCATATACAGAGAGATATCTACTTAGCAGATAAGTCCAACATATGCATGTACAGAGAGCTAGCTACATGGAATCCAAGTCCAAAATATACATATACAGAGAGCTAGCCACATTTCAGGGTAGTGCAACATTAGCATATACAGAGTTCTAGCTAAAAGGCAGAGGAGTCCAACTTGTCTATGTACAGAGAGCTAGCTACATGGAAGTATAGTGCAACATTTCCATATACAGAGTTCTAGCTACATGGCAGATGTGTCCAACATGTCCATGTATTGAGAGCTAGCTATATGGCAGAGCAGTGCAACATTTCCATATACAGTGTTATAGCTATATGGCAGATGTGACCAACGTGTCCATATACTGAGAGCTAGCTACATGGCAGACAAGTCCAATATGTTCATATAAAGGGTGCTACCTACTTGACAGATCAGTCCAACATATCCATGTACAAAGAGCTAGCTACATGGAAGAGGAGTCCAAAATGTCCATATTCAGAGAGCTAGCTAAATAGCAGAGTAGTGCAACATTTCCCATATAGAGAGTCCTAGGTACATGGCAGATGTGTTGAACGTGTCCATAGACAGAGAGGTAGTTACATGGCAGAGCAGTACAACATGTCCATATACAGGGTACAGGGTACATGGCAGATGAATCCAAAATGTCCGTATACTGAGAACTAGCTACATGTCAGACAAGTCCAATATGTTCATATACAGAAAGCTACCTACTTCGCAGATCAGTGTAACATATCCATGTGCAGTCCAAAATGTCCGTATACAGAGAGCTAGCTACATGGAAGGGTAGTGCAACATTCCCATATATAGAGTTCTTGATACATGGCAGATGCGTCTAACGTGTCCATATATTGACAGCTACCTATATGACAGACAAGTCCAATATGTTCATATACAGAGAGGTACCAACATAGCAGATCAGTCCAACATATCCATGTACAGAGAGCTAGCACCATGGCAGACGATACCAAAATGTCCTCATACAGACAGCTTGCTACATTTCAGGGTAGTACAACATTTCCATATACAGAGTTCTAGCTACATGGCAGATGTGTCCAACGTGTCCCTATACTGAGATCTAGCTCCATGGCAGAGTAGTGCAACATGTCCATATTCAGGGTAGTAGCTACATGGCAGATGTGTCCAAAATGTACATATAATGAGAGCCACCTACAGGGTAGACAAGTCCTGTATGTTCATATATAGAGAGCTACCTACTTGGCATATCACTCAAACATATCCACGTACAGAAAGTTAGCTATATGGCAGACGTGCCCAAAATGTCCATATACAGAAAGCAAGCAACATGGCAGGGTAGTGTACAATATCCCTATACAGAGGTCTAGCTACAAGGCAGATAAATGCAAATTGGCTATATACATTGAGTTAGCTACATGGAAGTGTACTCCAACATGTCCATATTCAGAGTTCTAGCTATTTGGCAGATGTTTCCAACGTGTCCATATACTGAGAGCTAGCTACATACCAGACATATCCAATATGTTCATATACAGAGAGCTACCTACTTGGCAGATCAGTCCAACATATCCATGTACAGAGATATATGGTAGACGAATCCAAAATGTCCATATGCAGAGAGCTAGCTACATGGCAGGGTAGTGAAACATTTTCATATACAGGGTTCTAGGTACAAGGCAGATGAGTCCAACTTGTCTATATAGAAAGAGGTGGCTACATGGCAGAGTAGTGAAACATTTCTATATACAGAGTTCTAGGTACATGGAAGATGTGTCCAACGTGTCCATAAACTGAGAGCTAGCTACATGGTAGAGTAGTCCAACATGTCCATATACAGGGTAATATCTACATGTCAGATGAGTCCAACTTGTCCATATACTGAGAGCCACCTACATGGCAGACAAGTACAATATGTTCATATACAGAGAGCTACCTACTTGTCAGATCTGTCCAACATATCCATGTACAGAGAGCTAGCTACATGGCAGACGAGTCCAAAATGTTCATATATAGAGAGCTAGCCACATGGCAGCTAATGCAACATTCCCATATACAGAATTCTAGCTACAAGGTAGATGAGTCCAACTTGTCTATATACAGAGCTAGCTACATGGCAGAGTAGTCCAACATGTCCATGTTCAGGATAGTAGCTACATGGCACATGTGTCAAATGTGTCCATATTCTGAGAGCCACCTACAGGGCAGACAAGTCCAATATATTCATATACAGAGAGCTACCTATTTGGCAGATCAGTCCAATATATCCATGTACAGAGAGCAAGCTACAAGGCAGATGAGTCCAAAATGTCCATATACAGAGAGCTAGCTAGATGGCAGCACAGTGCAACATTTCCATATACAGAGTTCTAGATACATGGCAGATGTGTCCAAATACTGAGAGCTAGCTATATGGCAGACAAGTTCAATATTTTCATAAACAGAGAGCTACCTACTTGGCAGATCAGTCCAACGTATCCATGTACAGAGAGCTAGATACATGGCAGACAATTACAAAATGTCCATATACTGAGAGTTACCTACATGGCAGGGTAGTGAAACATTTCCATCTACAGAATTCTAGGTACAAAGCAGATGAGTCCAACTTGTCTATATACAAAGAGCTAGATACATGGCAGAGTAGTGCATCAGTTTCCATATATAGAGTTCTAGGTACATGGCAGATATGTCCAACGTGTCCATACACTGAGAGGTAGCTACATGTCAGAGCAGTCCAACATGTCCATATACAGGGTACTAGCTATATGGCAGATGAGTCCAACATGTACATATACTGAGAGGTAGCTAAATGGCAGACAAGTCCAATATGTTCATATACAGAGAGCTACCTCCTTGGAAGATCAGTTCAACATATCCATGTATAGAGACCTAGCTATATTGCAGAGAAGTCCAAAATGTCCATATACAGAGAGCTAGCTACATGGCAGGGTAGTGCAACATTTCCACATACAGATTGCTGGCTACAAGTCAGATAAGTCCAACTTGTCTATATATAGAGATTTGACTACATGGTAGGGGATTGCAACATTTACATATACAAAGTTCTAACTATATGGCACAAGTGTTCAACGTGTCCATATACTGAGAGCTAGCTACATTGCAGAGTAGTCCAACATGTCCATATAAAGAGAGCTAGCTACATGACAGGGTAGTGAAACATTTCCATATACAAAGTTTTAGGTACAAGGCACATGAGTCCAACTTGTCTATATTCAGAGTATGGCAGAGTAGCACACCAATTCCATATACTGAGTTCTAGCTACATGGCAGATGTGTTAAACGTGTCCATATACTGAGAGCTGCCTACATGGCAGACAAGTCCAACATGTCCATATGCAGTGTAGTAGCTAAATGGCAGATATATCCAAAGTGTCCATATACTGAGAGCTACCTACTTAGCAGATCAGTCCAAAATATGCATGTACAGAGAGCTAGCTACATGGAATACAAGTCCAAAATATACATATACAGAGAGTGAGCCACATTTCAGAGTAATGCAACATTTCCATATACAGAGTTCTAGCTAAAAGGCAGAGGAGTCCAACTAGCTACATGGCAGTATAGTGCAACATTTCCATATACAGAGTTCTAGCTACATGGCAGATGTGTCCAACATGTCCATGTACTGAGAGCTAGCTACATGGCAGAGTAGTCCAACATGTCCATATTCCGGGTAGTAGCTATATGGCAGATGTGACCAATGTGCCCATATACTGAGACATCCAGACAAGTCCAATATGTTCATATACAGAGAGCTAAATACTTGTCAGATCAGTCCAACATAGCCATGTGCAAAGAGGTAGCTACTTAGAAGTCGAGTACAAAATGTCCATATACAAAGAACTAGCTACATAGAAGTGTAGTGTAACATTTCCATATACAGTGTTCTAGCTACAAGGCACATGAGTACAAATTGTCTATATACAGAAAGCTAGCTACATGGCAGAGTAGTCCAACATGTCCATATACTGAAAAGTAGCTATATGGCAGACAAGTCCAATATGTTCATAAATAGAGAGTTGCCTACTTCGC
>NW_006408995.1:24171-24777 GCF_000296735.1 Chrysochloris asiatica | reverse complement strand
AGTTCTAGGTACAAAGCAGATGAGTCCAACTTGTCTATATACTGAAACCTAGCTACATGATAGAGTAGTGCAACATCTCCATATACAGAATTCTCAGTACATGGCAGATATGTCCAACATGTCCATACAATGGGAGCTAGCTACATGTCAGAGCCGTCCCACATGTCCATATACAGGGTACTAGCTACAAGGCAGATGAGTCCCACATGTCCATATACTAAGAGATAGCTACATGGTAGATGAGTCCAAAATGTCCATATACAGAGATCTAGCTACATGGCACTGTAGTGAAACATTTCTATATACAGAATTCTAGGCACAAGGCAGATGAGTCCAACTTGTCTATATGCAGAGAGCTAGTTTCATGGCAGAGTAGTGCAATATTTCCATATATAGTATTTGAGCTATATGACAGATGTGTCCAACGTGTCCATATACTGAGATCCACCTACAGGGCAGAAAAGTCCTATATGTTCTTATACAGAGAGCTATGTACTTGGCACATCAGTCTAACATATCCATGTACAGAGAGCTAGCTACATGACAGACGTATCCAAAATGTCCATATACTGAGAGCAAGCTACATGGGAGGGTTGAGCAACATTT
>NW_006408995.1:14795-23677 GCF_000296735.1 Chrysochloris asiatica | reverse complement strand
TGTCCACATACTGAGAGCTACTTATAGGGCAGACAATATATCTATAGATATCTAATGTCATGGCAGGGTAGTGCAACATTTCAATATACAGAGTTCTAGCTACATGGTAGATGAGTCCAATGTGTCTATATACTGAGAGCTAGCTACATGAAAGAGTAGTGCAACATTTCCATATACAGAATTCTAGCTACAAGGCAGATGTGTCCAACGTGTCGATATACTGAGATCTAACCACATGGGAGACCATTCCAGTATGTTCATATACAGGGATCTAACTACTAGGCAGATCAGTCCAACATATCCATGTACAGGGAGCTAGCTACATGGCAGACATTTCCAAAATGTCCATATGCAGAGGGCTAGTTACATGGTAGGGTATTGGAACATTTCTATATACAGAGTTCTATCTCCAAGGCAGATGACTCCAACTTGTCTATATACAGAAAGCTAGCTACATGGCAAATTAGTGCAACATTTCCATATACAGAATTTGAGCTACATGGCAGATGTGTCCAACGTGTCCATATACTGAGAGCAAACTTCATGGCAGAGTAGTCCAACATGCCATATTCAGGGTGGAGGCATCATGGCAGGTGTGTCAAACGTGTTCATATACTGAGAGCCACCTACAGGGCAAAAAAGTCCTATATGTTCTTATACAGAGAGAGAGCTACGCACTTGGCAGATCAGTCTAAAATATCAATGAACATAGAGCTAGCTACATGGCAGACGAGTCCAAAATGTCCATATACAGAGAACAAGATACATGGCAGGGTAGTGCAACGTTTCCATATGCAGAGTTCTAGCTACAAGGCACATGAGTAAAAATTGTCTATATACAGAGAGATATTTACATGGCAGAGTACTCCAACATGTCCATATTCAGGGTTCTAGCTATATGGCATATGTGTCCAACGTGTCCATATACTGAGAGCTACCTAAAGGGCAGACAAGTCCAATATGTTCATATACAGAGAGCTACCTACTTGGAAGAACAGTCCAACATATCCATGTACAGAGAGCTAGCTACACGGCAGATTAATCCAAAATGTCCATATAGAGAGAGCAAGCTACGTGGCAGGGTAGTGAAACATTTCCATATACAGAGTTCTAGGTACAGAGCAGATGAGTCCACCTTGCCTATATACAGAAACCTAGCTACATGACAGAGTAGTGCAACTTTTCCATATACAGAATTCTAGGTACGTGGCAGGTATGTCCAATGTGTCCATACAATGAGAGCAAGCTACATGTCAGAGCCGTCCAACCTGTCTATATACAGGGTACTAGCTACAAGGCAGATGAGTCCAACATATCCCTTTACTGAGAGCTAGCTACATGGCAGACGAATTCAAAATGTCCATATACGAGAGCAAGCTACATGGCAGCGTAGCGCAACGTTTCCATATGCAGAGTTCTAGTTACAAGGCACATGATTCCAAATTGTCTATATACAAGGAGCTAACTTCATGGCAGAGTAGTGCTACATTTCCATATACAGAGTTCGAGCTACATGACAGATGTGTCCAACGTGTCCATATACTGAGAGCTAGCTACATGGAAGACAAGTCCAATATGTTCATATACAGTGAGCTACCAACCTGGCAGTTTGGTTCAACATATCCATGTACAGAGAGCTAGCTACATGGCATACGAGTCCAAAATATCTATATACAGAGAGCTAGCTCCCTTTCAATGTAGAGCAACATTTCCATATACAGAGTTGAAGCTACAAGGCAGATGAGTCCAATTTGTCTATATACCTAGAGCTAGCTAAATGGCAGTGCAGTGCAACATTTCCATATACAGAGTTCTAGCTACATGACAGATGTGTCCAATGTGTCTATATACTGAGAGCTAGCTACAGGACAGAGTAGTAAACATGTCCATATTCATTGTAGTATCTACATTGCAGATGTGTCCAACATGTCCATATACTGAGAGATACCTACAGGGTAGACAAGTCCTATGTTTTCATATACAGAGAGCTACCTACTTGGCAGATGAGTCCAACATACCCAAGTATAGAGCTACATGGTAGACAGTCTAAAATGTCCATATACTGAGAGCAAGCTACATTGCAGGATGGGGCAACATTTCCATATACAGAGGTCTAGCTACAAGGCAGATGAGTACAAATTGTTTATATACATAGAACTAGCTACATGGCAGAGTACTTCAACATGTCCATATTCAGAGTTCTAGCTATTTGGCAGATGCTTCCAACGTGTCCAGAACTAGCTACATGGCAGACATGTCCAATATGTTCATATACAGAGAGCTACCTACTTGGCAGATCAGTCCAACATTTCCATGTACAGAGAGCTAGCTACATGGCAGGGTAGTGAAACATTTCCATATACAGGGTTCTAGCTACAAGGCAGATGAGTCCAACTTGTTTATATAGAGAGAGGTAACTACATGGCAGAGTAGTGAAACATATCCATATACAGAGTTCTAGGTACATGGAAGATGTGTCCAACGTGTCCATACACTGAAAGGTAGCTACATGGCAGAGTAGTCCAACATATCCATATACAGGGTAATATCTATCTGTCAGATGAGTCCCACATGTCCATATATTGAGAGCTACCTACATGGCAAACAATTTCAATATGTCCATATACAGAGAGCTACCTATTTGGCTGATCAGTCTAAAATATCCATGAACAGAGAGCCAGCTACATTGCAGATTAATCCAAAATATCTATATACAGAGCGCTAGCTATATGGCTGAGTAGTGTAACATTTCCAGATAGAGATTTCTAGCTAAAAGGCAGATGAGTCTAACCTGTCTATATAGAGAGATCTAACTACCTGACAGGGTAGTGCAACATTTCCGTATACAGAATTCTAGCTACATGGGAGTTGTGTCCAACGTGTCCATATACGGAGAGGTAGATACATGGTAAAGTAGTCCAATATGTTCATATTCAGGGTACTAGCTACATGGCAGATGTGTCCAACTTGTCCATATACTGAGAGACACCTACATGGCAGACAAATCCAATATGTTCATATACAGAGAGCTAACTAGTTGGCATATCAGTCCAACATATCCAGTTACAGAGAGCTAGCTACATGGCAGACAAGTCCAAAATGTCCATATACAGAGAGCTACCTACTTGGCAGGGTAGTGCAACATTTCCATATACAGAGTTCTCGCTACAACGCAGATGAGTCCAACTTGTCTGTATACAGAGAGCTTGCTATATGACAGAGAAGTGCAACATTTCCATATATAGAGTTCTAGCTACATGGCAGATGTCTCCAACATGTCCATATACTGAGAGCCACCTACAGGGCAGACAAGTCCAGTATGTTCATACACAGAGAGCTACCTACTTAGCAGATCAGTCCAACATATCCATGTACAGAGAGCTAGCTACATGGCAGGCTAGGCAGAAATGTCCATATACAGAGAGCTAGCTCCATGGCAGGGTAGTGCAACATTTCCATATAAAGAGTCTATATACAGAGAGCTAGCTGCATGGCAGAATACTCCAACATGTCCATATTCAGGGTTATAGCTATATGGCAGATGTTTCCAATATGTCCATACACAGAGAGCTATCTACATGGCTGATGAGTCCAAAATATCCATGTACAGAGAGCTAGCTAAATGGCAGATGCATCCAAATTGTCCATATACAGAGAGCTAGTTACATGGCAGGATGGTGCAACATTTCTATATACAGAGTTCTATCTACAAGGCAGATTAGTCAAACTTGTCTATATACAGACAGCTAGCTACTTGACAGGGTTGTGCAGCATTTCCATGTACAGAGTTCTATCTACATGGCAGATGTGTCCAACGTGTCCATATACTGAGAGCTAGCTACATGGCAGTGTAGTACAACATATCCATATACAGTGTACTAGATACATTGCAGAGGAATCCAACATGTCCATATAAAGAGAGATAGCTACATGGCAGACAAGTCCAATATGTTCACATACAGTGAGCTACCTACCTGGCATAACAATCCAACATATCCATGTACAGAGAGCTAACTACATGTCAGATGAGTACAAAATGTCCATATAGAGAGAGCAAGCTACATGGCAGGGTAGTGCAACATTTTCATATATAGAGTTCTAGCTTCAAGTCAGATGAGACCAACTTGTATATATACATAGAGCTAGCTACAGTGCAGAGTACTTCAACATTTCCATATACAGAGTTCTAGCTACATGCCACTCGTGTCCAACTTGTCCATATTCTGAGAGCTAGCTACACGGCAGAGTCATCCAACATGTCAATATAAAGAGTACCTGCTACGTGGCTAATGTGTCCCACATTCCATATACTGAGAGTTAAGTACATGGAAGATAAGTCTAATAAGTTCATATACAGAGAGCTAGCTACATGGCAGGGTAGTGCAACATTTCTATATACAGAGTTCTAGATACATGGCAGATGTTCCCAACGTGTCCATATACTGAGATGTATCTACATGGCAGATCAGTCCAAAGTATCTATGCACAGAGAGCTAGGTACATGTCAGAAGAGTCCAAAATGCCCATATAGAGAGCTAGCTTCATGGCAAAGTAGTGCATCATTTCCTAACACAGAGTTCAAGCTACATAGCAGACTAGTCCTTAATGTCCATATAGAGACAGCTAGCTTTATGGCAGGGTAGTGCAACATTTCCATATACAGAGTTCTAGGTACAAATAAGATAAGTCCAACTTTTCTATATAAATAGAGCTACCTACTTGGCAGATCAGTCCAACATATCCATGGACAGAGAACTAGCTACATGGCAGAGGAGTCCAAAATGTCCATATACAGAGAGCTAGCTAAATGGCAGAGTAGTGCATCATATCCATATATAGAATTCAAGCTAATTGGTAGATGAGTTCAAAGTGTTCATATACTGAGAGCTAGGTACATGGATGAGTAGTCCTACATGTCCATATACATGGCAATAGCTACCTGGCTAATGAGTTCAACCGGTATATATACTGAGAACTAGCTAAAACAGACAAGTCCAGTATGGCCATGTACAGAGAGCTAACTAGTTGGCATATCAGTCCAACATATCCATTTACAGAGAGTTAGCTACATCATATACAAGTCCAAATTGTCCAAATAGAGAGAGCTAGCTACATGGCAGGGTAATGCAACATTTCCATATACAGAGTTCTAGCTACATGGCAGATGTTTTCAACGTGTCCATATAGTGAGAGCTACCTACATGGCAGAACAATTTAAAATATCCATAAACAGAGAGCAAACTACATATCAGACGAGTCCAAAATGTCTATATATAGAGAGCTAACTATATGGCAGAGTAGTGCATCATTTCCATATACAGAATTCAAGCTACATGGCAGATGAGTCCACAGTGTTCATATACTGAGAGCTAGCTACATGTCAGAGTAGTCCAACATGTCCATATAAAGAGTACTACCTACATGGCAGATGTGTCCAACGTGTCCATATACTGAGAGTTGCTACATGGCAGACAAGTCCAATATGTTCAATAACACAGAGCTACCTACTAGCCAGATCAGATCAACATATCCATGTACACAGAACTAGCTACATGGCAGACGAGTCCAAAATGTCCATATACAGGGAGCTAACTACATGGCACAGTAGTGCAACATTTCCATATACAGACTTCTAGCTACAAGGCAGATGAAACCAACTTGTCCACATACAGAGAGCTATGGACATGGCAGAGTAGTGTAACATTTCCATATGCAGAGTTCTAGCTACATGGCAGATGTGTATAACGTGTCCATGTACTGTTAGCCAACTACATGACAGGTAGTTGAAAATATCCATGCACAGAGAGCTAACTACATGTCAGACGAGTCCAAAATGTCCTTATACAGAGAGCTACCTACATGGCAGAGTAGTGCATCATTTTCATATACAGAGTTCAAGCTACATGGCAGGTGAGTCCAAAGTGTTCATACACTGAGAGCAAGGTACATGGATGAGTAGTCCTACATGTCCATATACATGGCAATAGCTACCTGGCTAATGAGTTCAACATATCCATATACTGAGAACTAGCTCCTGGCAGACAAGTCCAGTATGTCCATATACAGAGAGCTAATTAATTGGCATATCAGTCCAACATATCCTGTTACAGAGAGCTAGCAACATGGCAGACAAGTCCAAAGTGTCCATATACAGAGAGCTAGCTACATGGCAGGGTAGTGCAACATTTCCATATACAGAGTTCTAGCTACATGGCAGATGTTTTCAATGTGTCCGTATACTGAGAGCTACTTACATGGCAGAGCAGTTCAAAATATCCATAAACAGAGAGCAAACTACATATCAGACGAGTCCAAAATGTCCATATATAGAGAGCTAACTACATGGCAGAGTAGTGCATCATTTCCATATACAGAATTCAAGCTACATGGCAGATGAGTCCACAGTGTTCATATACTGAGAGCTAGCTACATGTCAGAGTAGTCCAACATGTCCATATAAAGAGTACTAGCTACATGGCAGATGTGTCCAATGTGTCCATATACTGAGAGTTACTACATGGCAGACAAGTCCAATATGTTCAATAACACAGAGCTACCTACTAGCCAGATCAGTCCAACATATCCATGTACAGAGAATTAAATAAATGGCATACAAGTCCAAAATGTCCATATACAGGGAGCTAACTACATGGCAAGGTAGTGCAACATTTTCATAAACAGACTTCTAGCTACAAGGCAAATTACACCAACTTGATTATATACAGAGAGCTAGCGACATGGCAGAGTAGTGCATCATTTCCATATACAGAGTTCAAGCTACATGGCAGGTGAGTCCAAAGTGGTCATACACTGAGAGCGAGGTACATGGATGAGTAGTCCTACATGTCCATATACATGGCAATAGCTACCTGGCTAATGAGTTCAACATATCCATATACTGAGAACTAGCTACCTGGCAGACAAGTCCAGTATGTCCATATACAGAGAGCTAATTAGTTGGCATATCAGCCCAACATATCCAGTTACAGAGAGCTAGCTACATGGCAAACAAGTCCAAAATGTCCATATATTGAGAGCTAACTAAATGGCAGAGTAGTGCATCATTTCCATATACAGAGTTCAAGCTACATGGTAGATGAGTCCAAAGTGTTCGTATATTGAGAACTAGGTACATGGATGAGTAGTACAACAAGTCCATACACATGGCACTAGCAACCTGGCTAATAAGTCCAGCATGTTCATATACTTAGAACTAGCTACATGGCAGACAAGTCCAGTATGTTCATATACACAGAGCTACCTAGAAGGCATTTCAGTCCAACATGTTTATGTACAGAGAGCTAGCTACATGTCAGATGAGTCCAAAATGTCCTTATACAGAGAGCTACCTACATGGCAGAGTAGTGCATGATTTCCATACACAGAGTTGAAGCAACATGGTAGATAAGTCTGAAGTGTTCATATACTGAGAGCTAGGTACACGGATGAGTAGTCCAACATGTCCATATACATGGTACCAGCTACCTGGCTAATGAATCCAACATGTCCATATACTGAGACCTCGCTACATGGCAGACAAGTCCAGTATGTTTATATACAGAGAGCTACCTTGATGGCATATCAATCCAACATATCCATGTACAAAGAGTTAGCTACATGGCAGACGAGTCCAAAATGGCCATATACAAAGAGCTAGCTACATGGCAGGGTAGTGCAACATTTCCTTATACAGAGTTCTAGCTACACGGCAGATATGTTCAACATGTCCATATAGTGAGAGCTACCTACATGGCAGATAAGTCCAACATGTCCATATACAGGGTAATAGCTACATAGCAGATGAGTCCAACATATAGATATACTGAGAGCTACCTACATGGCAGATCAGTTCAAAATATCCATGCACAGAGAGCTAGCTACATGGCAGGCTTGTCCAAAATGTCCATATATTGAAAGCTAGCTACATGGCAGAATAGTGAATCATTTCCATATACAGAGTTCAAGCTACATGGTAGATGAGTCCAAAGTGTTCATATACTGAGAAGTAGCTACATGGATTAGTAGTCCAACATGTCCATATACAGGGTACTCGCAACCTGGCTAATGAGTCCAACATGTCCGTATACTGAGAGCTAGCTACATGGCAGACAAGTCCAATATGTTCATATACGGACAGCTACCTGCTTGCCAGATCAGTCCAACATATCCATGTACAGCGAGCTAGCTACATGGGAGACGAGTCCAAAATGTCCACATACAGAGAGCTAGATACAAGGCAGTGTAGTGCATCCTTTCCATATACAGAGTTCTAGCTACAAGGCAGATGAGCCCAACTTGTCCATATACAGAGAGCTAGCTACATGGCAGAGTTGTGTAACATTTCCATATACAGAGTTCAAGCTACATGGTAGATGAGTCCAAAGTGTTCATATACTGAGAGCTAAGTACATGGATGAGTAGTCCAACATGTCCATACACATGGTACCAGCTACCTGGCTAATGAGTCCTACATGTCCATATACTGAGAACTAGCTACATGGCAGACAAGTCCAGTATGATTATATACAGAGAGCTGACTAGTTGGCATATCAGTCCAACATATCCATGTACAGACTTCTAGCTTCATGGCAGAAGAGACCAAAAATGTCCATATACAGAGAGCTAGCTACATGGCAGTGTAGTGCAACTTTTCCATATACAGAGTTCTAGCTACATGGTAGATGTGTTCACCATGCCCA
Organism: Chrysochloris asiatica; assembly: GCF_000296735.1. Classification (NCBI taxonomy): domain Eukaryota; kingdom Metazoa; phylum Chordata; class Mammalia; order Afrosoricida; family Chrysochloridae; genus Chrysochloris; species Chrysochloris asiatica. The sequence goes on along the minus strand of NW_006408995.1, from coordinate 14,978 downwards.
TATAGTGAGAGCTACCTATATTAAAGAGCAGTCTAACATGTCCATATGCAGGGGACTACTGAGGGCTAGCTACATAGCAGACAAGTCAAATATATTCATATACAGAGAGTTACCTACTTGGCATATCAGTCCAACATATCCATGTACAAAGAGCTAGCTACATGGCAGATGAGTCCAAAATGT
>NW_006408995.1:13065-13850 GCF_000296735.1 Chrysochloris asiatica | reverse complement strand
AGAGTAGTGCAACATTTGCATATACAGAGTTCTAGGTACAAGGCAGATGAGTCCAACTCATTTATATACAGAGAGTTAGCTGCTTGGCAGGGAAGTGCAACATTTCCATATACAGAGTTCTAGCTACAAGGCCGAATTGACCAACATGTCCATACAGAGTTCTAGGTACATGGCAGATGAGTCCAACATGTCCATATACTGAGAGCTAGCTACATTTTAGACAAGTCCAATATGCTCATATACAAAGAGCTACCTACTTGGCATATCAGTCAAACATATCCATGTACAGAGAGGTAGATACATGGCAGAGGAGTCCAAAATGCCCATGTACAGAGAGCTAGCTACATGGCAGAGTAGTGCAACATTTTCATATACAGAGTTCTGCCTACAAGGCCGATGAGTCCAACTCGTTTATATACAGAGAGCTTGCAACTTGGCAGGGTAGTGCAACATTTCCATATACAGGGTTCTACTACAAGGCCAAATAGTACAACATGTCCATACACTGAGAGCTACCTACATGGCAGAGTAGTCCAAAATGTCTATATACAGAGTTCTAGCTACAAGGCAGATGAGTCCAACTTGTCTATATACAGAGAGCTAACTACATGTCAGCGTAGTGCATAATTTCCATATACAGAGTTCAAGCTACATGTCAGATGAAGTCCAAAGTGTTCACATACTGAGAGCTAGCTACATGGATGAATAATCCAACATGTCCATATACAGGGTACTAGCACCCTGGCTAATGAGTCCAACATGTCCATATAATAAGAGTTAGTTAC
>NW_006408995.1:11150-12227 GCF_000296735.1 Chrysochloris asiatica | reverse complement strand
AGTGAAATTGGTAGGCTTCTTAGCAAGAAGTCTATAAACCTTAATTGTGCTACACACCAGTAATCTTTAAACACTGTTTCTTGGGTGACTTATAGGAAAATTGTCAGTTTGAAAATGACAGCCTCCATGAATTTGCTTGCTAAGTGATGAATAGTAAGAACTGTTGAAAGAGACAAAGGAATCATTGGGGGAAGCTATTTCACGTATAGGAATGAAAACAAAACTTGTATTACACTTAACAGAACATTTCATTCAGGATTTCATGATCTAGGAAACTATTTTCTTGCTGTACTGGCAAGGTAGAACATATTCACGTTTTAGAGAGTTTTTCTACCCATGGAAACTCTTAGATATTTTTGAAAGCTCACATTTGTCAGTTTCTTCGTGTTATCCTGAATCTCTCTTTTTTAAGCTTCTTAGATGTTTCTGAAGACCATTTCCTATGCTTTTCATAGGAAGCGAGATTTCATTTTCACAAAAAGCAATTCAAATCGCAAGTGAAATTGGTAGGCTACTTAGCAAGAAGGCTATCAATCTTAATTGTGCTACACACCAGGAATCTTTAAACACTGTTTCTTGTGTGACTTATAGGAAAACTATCTGTTTGAAAATGACAGCCTCCATGAATTTGCTTGCTAAGTGATGAATAGTAAGAACTGTGGAAAGAGACAAAGGAGTCAATTGGGGACGCTATTTCACAAATAGGAATGAGAACAAAACTTGTATTACACTAAACAGAACGTTTCATTCAGGATTTCATGATCTAGGAAACTATTTTCTTGCTGTACTGGCAAGGTAGAACATATTCACGTTTTAGAGAATTTGCCTACCAATGGAACCTCGTAGATGTTTTTGAAAGCTTACATTTGCCAGTTTCTTCGTGTTATCCTGAATGTCTCCGTTTTAAGCTTCTTAGCTGTTTCTGAAGACCATTTCCTAAGCTTTTCATGGGAAGCGAGATTTCAGTTTCACAAATCCAATTCAATTAGCAAGTGAAATCGGTAGGTTTCTTAGCAAGAAGTCTATAAACCTAAATTGTGCTACACACCAGGAATCTTTAAACACTGTTTCTTGGGT
>NW_006408995.1:2708-3149 GCF_000296735.1 Chrysochloris asiatica | reverse complement strand
ATGCTTTTCATAGGAAGCGAGATTTCAGTTTCACCAAAAGCAATTCAATTCACAACTGAAATTGGTAGTTTTCTTAGCAATAAGTCTACCAACCTTAATTGTGCTGCACACCAGGAATCTTTAAACAAAGTTTCTTGGGTGACTTATAGGAACACTATCTGTTTGAAAAAAATGACAGCCTCCATGAATGTGCTTGCTAAGTGATGAATAGTAAGAACTGTTGAAAGAAAGAAAGAAATCAATTGGGGACGCTATTTCACGAATAGGAATGAGAACAAAACTTGTATGACACTAATCAGAACGTTTCATTCAGAATTTCAAGATCTAGGAAACCATTTTCTTGTTGTACTGGCAAGGTAGAACATATTCACGTTTTAGAGAGTTTGCCTACCAATGGAACCTCTTAGATGTTTTTGAAAGCTCACATTTGCCAGTTTCTTC
>NW_006408995.1:0-2082 GCF_000296735.1 Chrysochloris asiatica | reverse complement strand
TTCAGGATTTCATGATCTAGGAACCTATTTTCTTGCTTTACTGGCAAGGTAGAACGTATTCACGTTTTAGAGAGTTTTTCTACCCATGGAACCTCTTAGATGTTTTTGAAAGCTGACATTTGCCAGTTTCTTCGTGTTATCATGAATCTACCCGTTTTAAGATTCTTAGCTGTTTCTGAAGACCATTTCATATGCTTTTCATAGGAAGCGAGATTTCACTTTCACAAAAACCAATTCAATTCGCATCTGAAATCAGTTGGTTTCTTAGCAAGAAGTCTATAAACTTTAATTGTGCTACACACCAGGAATCTTTAAACACTGTTTCTTGGGTGACTTATAGGAAAACTATTTATTTGAAAATGACAACCTCCATGAATTTGCTTGCAAAGGGATGAATAGTAAGAACTGTTGAAAGAGACAAAGGAATCAAATGGGGAAACTATTTCACGTATAGGAATAAAAAACAACTTGTATTACACTAAACAGAACGTTTCATTCAGGATTTCATGATCTAGGAACCTATTTTCTGGCTGTATTGGCAAGGTAGAGCACATTTAGTTGTAAAAAGTTTTACTACCCAAGGAAGGTCTTAGATGTTTTTCAAAGCTCACATTTGCCAGTTTTTTCGTGTTATCCTCAATCTCTCTGGTCTAAGCTTCATAGCTGTTTCTGAAGACCATTTCATATGCTTTTCATAGGAATCGAGATTTCAGTTTCACAAAAAGCAATTCAATTCACAACTGAAATTGGTAATTTTCATAGCAAGAAGTCTATCAACCTTAATTATGCTGCACACCAGGAATCTTTAAACACTGTTTATTGGGTGACTTATAGGAAAACTATCTGTTTGAAAATGACAGCCTCCATGAATTTGCTTGGTAAGTGATGAATAGTAAGAACTGTTGAAAGAGACAAATAATCAATTGGGGAAGCTATTTCACGTATAGGAATGAAAACAAAACTTGTATTACACTAAACAGAACGTTTCATTCAGGATTTCATGATCTAGGTAGAACACATTCACGTTGTAAAAAGTTTTACTACCCAAGGAACCTCTTAGATGTTTTTCAAAGCTCATATTTGCAAGTTCATTCGTGTTATCCTGAATCTCTCTGATTTAAGCTTCATAGCTGTTTCTGAAGACCATTTCATGTGCTTTTCATAGGAAGCGAGATTTCACTTTCACAAAAAGCAATTCAATTCGCAAGTGAAATTGGTAGGCTTCTTAGCACGAAGTCTATAAACCTTACTTGCGCTACACATCAGGAGTCTTTAAACACTGTTTTTTGGGTGACTTATAGGAAAATTGTTGGTTTGAAAATGACAGCCTCCATGAATTTGCTTGCTAAGTGATGGAAAGTAAGAACTGTTGAAAGAGACAAAGGAATCAATTGGGTACGCTATTTCTCATATAGGAATGAGAACAAAACTTGTATTACACTAAACAGAACTTTTTGTACAGGATTTCGTGATCTAGGAAACTATTTTCTTGCTGTACTGGCAAGGTAGAACATATTCACATTTTAGAGAGTTTTTCTACCCATGGAACCTCTTAGATGTTTTTGAAAGATCACATTTTCCAGTTTCTTCATGTTATCCTGAATCTAATCGTTTTAAACTTCTTAGCTGTTCCTGAAGACCATTTCCTATGCTTTTCATAGGAAGCGAGATTTCAGTTTCACAAAAACCAATTCAATTCGCAAGTGAAATTGGTAGGTTTCTTAGGAAGAAGTCTCTAAACCTTAATTATGCTACACACCAGGAATCTTTAAACACTGTTTCTTGTGTGACTTATAGGAAAATTATTTGTTTGAAAATGACAGCCTCCATGAATTTGCTTGCTAAATGATGAATAGTAAAACTGTTGAAAGAGACAAAGGAATCAATTGGGGAAGCTCTTTCACGTTTAGAAATGAAAACAAAACTTGTATTACAGTAAACAGAACGTTTCATTCAGGATTTCATGATCTAGGAACCTATTTTATGGCTGTATTGGCAAGGTAGAACACATTCACGTTGTAAAAAGTTTTTACTACCCAAGGAACCTCTTAGATGTTTTTTAAAGCTCACATTTGCCAGTTT
>NW_006408994.1:1074838-1075425 GCF_000296735.1 Chrysochloris asiatica | reverse complement strand
CCATGAGTGTTGATGGTAGATCCAAGAAGAATGAAGTCCTTGACAACTTCAATCTTTTCTCCATTGAAAAGAATGTTGTTTACTGGTCCAGTGGTGAGGATTTCTGTTTTCTTTACATTGAGATGTAATGCATACTGAAGACTACTCTTTGATCTTCATCAGTAAATGTTTTAAGTCCTCTTCAATTTCAGCAAGCAAGGTTGCATCATCTGCATATCGCAGGTTATTAATGAGTCTTCCTCCAATCCTGATGCCACGTTTTTCTTCATATAACCCAGCTTCTTGGATTATTTTCTCAGCATACAGGTTGAATATTTATGGAGAAACAATACAACCTTGTTGCACATATTTCTTAATTTTAAAACATTCAGTGTTCCCATGTTCTATTTGAACAATTGCTTCTTGGTCTATGTACAGATTCCTCATGAGCACAATTAAGTGTTCTGGAATACTCATATTTCGCAATGTTGTCCATAGTTTGTCATGATCCACACAATCGAAAGCCTTTGTGTAGTCAATAAAGCACAGGTAAGCATCTTTCTGATATTCTCTGCTTTCAGCCAAGATCCATCAAACATCAGCAATGA
>NW_006408994.1:1071814-1072337 GCF_000296735.1 Chrysochloris asiatica | reverse complement strand
AAAGCCTCATCTTTCTCCCGCGGAACAGCTGGTAGTTTCGAACTGCCGACCTTGCGGTTCGCAGCCCGATTCGTAACCACTACGCTACCAGATGACAAAAAGATAATATTTTTGATATATTGGGTTAATTCAAATGTAACTGAAATCAATATCACTAGTTTCATTTTTTAAAAATTTTACTACTAGAAAATTTTAAATTACATGCATGGTTCACACTGTTTCCAATGGACAAAACTGTGATAATCAGTGTCCCATTTTGAACCACATTCAAAACAGAAATAAGCATAGTTTGGGATCTAAAAAATTATCCTCTTATCTTTAAAACACAAACAAGCAAAAATCTCCATGGTTGAAACTTTTAAAAAAAGATATTTTATAAGATGAAGTACCATGTTTCCTCTTTTAAGACTTTAGCACAATTACGTACCATTGCTTCAATTTACTTTGTGTCTACTATGTGTTTTATTAGGTCAAATAAGAGGTGGGAATGGGGTTTCTACATGAATACAATAGTTTCCTCTTT
>NW_006408994.1:1070481-1071714 GCF_000296735.1 Chrysochloris asiatica | reverse complement strand
CTTATGTCCCGTAACCAGGTTCACCTATTTGTGGGTTCCTTACAACAGATTTTATATGACGTGGTACACAAGCGCTGCGTCAGAGTAAACATTCCTAGAGCCTCCCTAAGTTTTAAAGCAGCTCTGCTTGTTTATACATTATTTCATATATATATATATATATATATATGAGGAGCTTAGCAGATAGCTACAGAACTATATTAAGTTGTTTAAATCTACATTTCTAAAATTTAAGAATCATTAAATTCAGAATTTAGAACATTAGACTTTTCTTGACACATCCCACAATAGCATTTCTGGGATGGTAAGTATATCATCGTAAATGTATGCATATTGGATGTATACGTGAATGCTGAAAAGTAAGTCTTGATACTGATTACACAACAATCCTGTTGTTGTTGTTGTTGTTAGGTGCCATGGAGTCGATACCAACTCATAGCAACCTTAAACACAACAGAACAAAGCACTGCCCAGTCCTATGTCAACATCACAATCGTTGCTATGTTTGACGCCATTGATGGTGTCACTGTGCCAATCCATCTCATTAGAGGTCTTCCACTTTTTCTCTGAACCTCCACTTTATCAACTATAATATCCTTCTCTAGGGCTTTGTTCTTTCTGATAATACGTCTGAAATATGAGAGACAAAGTCTAGCCATCATGGCTTCCAAGGAGCATTGTAGCTGAATTTCTTCTAACACACATTGGCTTGTTCTTTTGGTATTCCTTGGTGGTTTTAATATTCTCCTCCAATACCATAACTCAAATGCATCAATTCTTCTATGGCATTCCTTATTCACTGTGAAACTTTCACTTTCATATGAGGTTACTGAAAACGTCATAGCTTGGGTGAGGCACAACTTAGTACTCTAACTGACAACTTTGCTCTTGAACACTTTAAAAAGGACTTGTGCAGAAAATTTGGAGTGCTGGTGTAGCACTGTGGGCTAATGTGCCAGACTGTAAAGTTGGTTTGAATGCCAAGGTCAGTGGTTCAAACTCACAAGTCATTCCTTGGAAACCCTATACAGGGTTGCTATGGGTCAGAACTGACTTAATGGCACTTAACAACAACAAGCAGCAAATTTGCCTAATGCAATATGTCATTTGATTTCTTGACATCTGCTTCCATGAGTGTTGGTGGTTGATCTGAGCAAAATTAAGTCTTTGACAACTTCAATCTTTTCTACATTTATATGGATGTTGTTTATAGGTCCAGTGATGAGAATTTTT
>NW_006408994.1:1065566-1070026 GCF_000296735.1 Chrysochloris asiatica | reverse complement strand
CAGTCATTTTTAAATTATCTTTAGCAAAATTTTACTTACATGTGATAATAATGATATTGTTCAGTGATTTATGTATTCCATTTGGTCCTCTCTCCTTGGAATGGGCACAAATACAGACTTCTTCCAGGCAGTTGGCTAGGTAGTTTTCTTCCACATTTCTTGGCATAGATAAATGAGTGCTTCCAGTGCTTCCTCAGTTTGTTGAAAAATTCCAACTTGTATTCCATCAATTCTTCTCTCCTTCTGTATTTAAAGAGCACTGCCATTTGCTTTCTTCCTCAAGTCCTCCAGAGGTTAACAAAATACTATTTAATTAAATTCTTTATCTTGGAATTTGGTAGTATGCTTTTGGATCCCACCTATGAAAAAGTGCCTCATACACAAAAAAAGCTATCTCCAAATACTCTATTTGAGTCCTTCAAAATGACTTCCTTCTTTATCTAATAATTATGTGTGTGTATGTTTAATTAAGCAGTGAATCAGAATCCATCACTGTAAATTACCAGGGCACACATCTCATGGAAGAATTTACAAGCTTTTTTCAGGAGAAAGCTGAAATCAAAGAAATTTTACAACCCAGTGTTATGATGAATGATATTTAGAGCATAACCAAACTAAACCCATTGTATTCAAGTCAATTCTGACATACAGTGATCCTATACAAGAGCATAGAACTTTCCTACAGGGTTTCCAAGGCTATAAATCTTTTATAGAAGCAGATAGTTATATCTTTTCTACAGACCAACTCGTAGGTTCAAACTGCTGACCTTCTGGAGCTTAACCACTGTGCCTTCAAGGTTTCTTTTATTTACAGTGCCGTTGTTCTTGTTGTTAAAGTGCCATCAAGTCAGTTCTGACTCATAGTGACTTTATATAGGATTTCCAAGGAGCAGCTGGTGAGTTTAAGCACCAAACTTGGAAAACCAGTATTCAAGCATTTATCCTACAGCATCACACCAGGACTCTGTATACCTGGTTGTTGTTGTTGTTGTCATTAAGTGCCATCAAGTTGGTTCTGATCCATAACAACCCTGTATAGGGTTTCCAAGGAGCAGCTGGTGAGCTTGAACTGATGATGTAGTTCAAACCAACTTTGCAATCCAGTTCATTAACCCATAGCACCACACCAGGATTCAAACCTGGTAGTCAAGTGCAAATGGACTCCTGATGTGGCTCTGTACGATAAGCACTGAACCACAAGATCAGCAGTTCAAACCCACCAGCTAACTCCTTAGAAATCCTATACAGGGTTATATAAGTCAGAACTGACTCGTTTGCACTTCACAACAACAACAACAACGAAGTGCAAACTGTTGGAAACTTCCTAAGAGTGGTGGCCATATCTTAAAATTGGATGCTGACACATCTGTAGTATCAGCAGTTCCTTTGTATTTACTGAAAAGTGAAAACACTAACACTATAATATAGCAAATATAGCATCATAGTGTATAGACACCTAGAGTAGAAGATGAGACAGACATTTGAGAAAATCTAAAACTATTAGGTACCTGAGTTATCATTTAACATAGTATTCTTCATCAATTTAAATGAATCTATGTTATTTATAAAGTTAGGTATCCTATGAATGGAGTCTGGGTGTGGCACTGTAGGGTACACACTGGACCGCAAGGTTGGTTTGAACAGCGAGGTCTATTGGTCAAATTCATCAGCCACCCCTAGTAAACTCTGGACAATGTGCTTATGAGTCAGAACCAACTCAACAGCACTTAACAACAACAACATGAATATTGATGTTCCAGGAAATTTAAGAAAGTATGATTGCTATATTTTATTTCTGTAAATTCTTTTTTCTTGACCTATATCTAATCTACCATAAAGATAGCATCTTTGCAAGAGAGATAGAACAATAATAAATGGAAGAAAATCTTTCATTGATTAATTTAGACAACAAATAAAATCTGAAGGTAAATAAAGTGAAACTGTAAAAGCTCTCTACAGTATAAAAGAAATGGTCTCTAATTCCCAGTTTAATTTTTCTTGTCATGTAGAATATCCAGCTATAATACAAAGAAAAATGTTCTACTCTCTGCTTTTGCGTACATTTTCAATCTCTCTTTTCTATTCTTTGAATGTCTTCGATTAAATAACTAGTAAGATATCCCCAAAGTAAAAGTATATTTGCCTTAAATGCAACAGAATTTAAGGTTTAAAATAATGAACCACATATGTAACAGTTAAGTGTAAAATGGAAGTTTAATATATTTGATTAACAAAGCTAACTAGAAAATGACTTCTTATGAAAGAGCTTTTCCATTAGCAGCTAAAATTATATTTCATTGAAAAATAGACCCCCATGTTATGTCTGGTGAGGATATTTTAAGTCCTAAATGGTTAGACTTTGCAAGCTAGTAGTGTTTAAAGTAGAAGCACTTTAGATTCTTCAGGTTTCAGAATTATGGGAAAATATTTCAATGACATTGTCTATTTATACCCTTATTGGGAGAAGAACAAGTCTCAGTGTAAAAATGCAGGTTTATTTGTATTGTTACTTAGAGCTGTTCTATGACAAATTATAACTGGGTTTATTCTCCACCCCACACAGTTTACAACTATTTATTATATGAAGAATGGAGCCCTAGTAGCATAGTGGATTACAAGCTGAGTTGCTAACCACAAGGTCAGCAGTTCAGAGCTACCAGGCTTTCTGCTCCCATAATGATTTACAGCATCAGAAACCCTATACAGGGTAGCTGTGAGTTGGAACTGACTCGGTGGCACATAACCACCGCCACCATTGTATGAAGAAGGGAGAAAAGTTTTCCCTTTCTCAGCTTTTAAATTTACAACTAACCAACTAGTTGTTGAATGAATACCAAATAATGGTGACCCGGTGTTCAAGCTCACCAGCTACTCCTTAGAAACCCCATACAGGGTCACTATGGTTCAGAATTGACTTGATGGCACTTAACAACAACAACAATGTGTGTCATAGTAGAACTATGTTTTGTATGGCTGTCAGTTGCTTTTTTTTTGAAGTAGATTGCCAAGCCTTTCTCCCAAAGCATCTCTGAGTAGAATGAGAACTCCAGTCTTTTAGTTGGCAGCCTACAGGATTAACTGTTTGTACCATTCAGGGATATAAATTCCCAGTTCCCCCACATTATGTGAATGAATACAATCTTTATGACCACTAAGTATCTTGAACTATTTTAAAATTAACAAAAAGCATTTATCCGATTCCATTTGCTAAATCCCCTTCTTTCGTGTAACTCTAAATTTGACTATGTTTTATACGAACTTCTTATGCCTACTTCTGAGTATGATAAATTAGGTTTTCCAAAATGTCCTTCCAACCCTATCCTCTTGGGTTTATAGTCCTCAGTTGTTTTAAACTTTATACTGTTGTCTCTCTTTTAGAATATTGTTATTGAATACAATGTTTGCTATGTAGAAAATGAAGTCAGTCTCTTTGCCATTTTTCTATTTATTTCACTTATTTTTCTTGTCTACTTCTCTCCTTCACCATCAGTAGAGGAGTATTATCCCTGGGACAGAAATCTGTTGCCAATGCCATCCTTATACCCATCCTAGAGGAACTCTTCCCTAGGCTTCTCACTTTGACCTTCTTCCAAGATGCCCCTTCCCTCAGGGTAACTAGTCCATTGGACCAAACTGACATGCTAACTTCTAGAGCCTTCTCAACCACATTTAGGCACCTGGGAAACAGATTCCCTGTCCAAGATCAGTTCCGTGTCTATAGGGGACTATTTCCTGAGACTATGCTGTCAAGGGTGACGTAACTCAAGAAAAACGGAGTCTTTGACCATTTCAATCTTTTCTTGGTTTGTCATGGCATTATATATTGGTCTAGTTGTGAGGATTTTAATTTTCTTTACAAAGAGATGCAATCCACACTGAAGGCTGTAGTCATTGATCTTCATTAGGAAGGGCTTTGAATGCTTCCAGCAAGCAAGATTATGTCATCTGCATTTCTCAGGCTGAACCTTTCTTCAATCTTGATGCCACATTTTTTCTTCATATAATCCAGTTTGTCAATTAATTTTCTAAGCATATAGATTGAATAGGTATGATCAAAGGATACAATTAAAACCCTGCCACACACCATTCTTGAGTTTAAACCATTCAGTATCTTCTTGATCTGTTTGAATGACTGTCACTTGATCTATGTACAGGAGCACAATTAAGTGTTCTGGAATCCCAGTTCTTTGCAATGCTATCCACAGTTTGTTATGACCCACACAGTCAAATGCCTTTGCATAGTCAATAAAACACAAGAGTGATAGTTAAGGTTTTGAGTCAACTTGACTGAACCAGGATTCCCAGTGGTTTGGAAGTTGAGATTGTGAGAAATAATTTTGTTGGCTTGGTCCATCTTCAGAACTGAAGGGAGTCTTAGGGGTAGCAGGATAGCATAACAAAAGGAGCTCAGGGGAGGGTAAGAACTGATTTGACCAGCTAGAAAGCTTAAAGTAAGAATA
>NW_006408994.1:1064675-1065151 GCF_000296735.1 Chrysochloris asiatica | reverse complement strand
AGTTGACCCGTGTCCGCCGGCCAGTGGACCCCACACCCCAGCACAGTCCAACCGTGTTCCTGGGGCCCACCGGGCACGCGCGCACACAGGCGAGCAGCTCCCCTCCTGCCCGAGCCGCGTACCACAGGCCTGCCAGACGCGCAAAAGCGAGCAACCTGCCTCCCGCTGAACCGAGCAGCATCCCTCAACCCTGCCAGGCGTGTGCTGACAAACAGCTCACCTCACACTCAACTGAACTGCGGGGCACGGGGGCAGGCAGCCCCCCTCCTGCCGTGAGCACCCACTGGGGAACCCCATTTGGGTCTACCCTTTATTTTTATTATTATTTTTTATCTTTGAAGGTTCAGCAGTAGCCCCAACATGACCCTGAGGGCTGGGGTGCCACCACAAGGTCACCTAAATTACAGGGTCAGTGGTCCACGCCTACCAACTGCTCCTCAGAAACCCTATAAAAGAGCATTAGGGGAGGGACGTCC
>NW_006408994.1:1012217-1026498 GCF_000296735.1 Chrysochloris asiatica | reverse complement strand
GTAGTTTGTCACTCTTTCTTCCTAGTCTGTCTTTGTTTGGAAACTCATCTGAATCCTGTCCACCATGGGTGACCCTGCTGGTTATTTAAAATACCGGTGGCATAGCCCTCAGAATCATAGCAATTGAAACCACCACAGCACGACAGACAGACAAGTGGTGGTTGCGTGGTTGCAGTTAAATAGAATCTCCTTGTACTAGGGCCCTCAAGTCCGGCTCAAAGGCGGGATTTCCATCTCGGATGTCAATCAAGAGGCAGAAGCGCAGCAGGGGCGACTGGGTTGTAGTGAGACGCTTTGGGCTGTACTTGTGGGTCTCTAAGTTGGTAGACCCCACCTCAAAGCCACGATCCAATGGTTAGGCTAGGACAGCGCTCTCGCATCTGGGGTAAGTAGGACAGCCTGGCCAGCCCCTGCAGTCTCTTCCCGCTAGGCAGTGTCTCCCCATCGACCTGGTCTCCAAACACCTCTCATCCGCCACTCCATGGTCTGGGTTTCATTTAACACCTCCACCAGGTCTGCGCAGTTCTCACACATCGTTTAACCGCTCCCTCCATGATACTTGCATCAAATGGTGGGCATTTATTCAAGGAGCACAGAGAGAAGACTCTGACTAACCTGGTGTTCTGAGATTCCATGGAGAATGGGCAAATGGTGAAAGTTGTTGGCTACTTGTATTTATGTTGTTGTTCTTGTTGTTGCTAAGTACTGTGGAATCAGTTCTGACTCATAGAGACCATTTATATGGTTTCCAAGGAGCAGCTGGTGAGTTTGAACTGCTGACCTTGTGGTTTGCAGTCCAGTGCTTATCCCACAGCACTACAGGAAGAGTCTTTATATAGAAGTGTCTATGTGAATATGTCTATCTGTCTATCTTTTTAAAGGTACACACCAATGACAAATAAAAAAACTTAAATCTTGACTTTGATAGGGTGGAACTTTATTCAGAAAGAAAAGGAGGAAAAAGGAAGGGGTTATTGTAGTAGATGAGAAGACAGACAATTACTATAGGGAGAACACTTTGCCCAGACCAAAGAATTAGTAGATAAAATGGTGTTTGTTTGTTTTTTTCTTAAAAAAAAAAAAGCAAGCATAAAAAAGAAAAAAAAAAAAAAAAAAAAGATTCCCGGGACAAGACAGTGGAGTAAGCAGATGCACTGAGTCTACTCTCAGCAACAAAGACATGGGAGACCAAATGAAACAGATGCAAATGGTGGTCATGGAACTCTGAGCTCCAGAGCATAGGGCAGAAAGGTAGATTGAGTACCAAGTGGAACAGGAGTAGTGAGACAGAAAAGAAAAGAAAAAAAACAGTGTGGCAATTTAAGTATTTGTGTGTTCTTGCATAGCCGCTCATCTCCCTGGGGTCTGGTGCTGGGGATAGTGCCTCTGTTTCTGGAGGCAAGTGAACCCACCCTAACTACACTATACAAGCAGAAAACAGCAAACCATGTTCATATTTAAAGTCTACAACATCCACCAGAAGACAGGGGGTGAGTACCAATAGACCACCACCAGTTAACTATAAATACACAATCATCAATTAACTATAAACACACAGTCATCAGTTAACTATAAATATGACACTACAATGTCTCAAAGAAACAGACAATTTTAACTTACATGAAGAAATAAGATAGAGTGCCTCAGAAAAGTGACCAAAATACTGAGTTAGAAATTTTAATATAATAAATGGTTTCAGGACTACTTGATAAGGAATTCAAAAGAATGCTGTTTAGTCACCGTCCATGGATTGAGAGAATGATGGAGAAAGGTGTAGATGAAATCAAGAAAAACAGACACAAACTCTGAAAGAATGAAAAAACAAACTGACAAAATAAATGAAAAAAAAAAAAAAATGGGCATCATATAAAAACAGCAATTCAAAATCCAGAACATTAGCACTAAGACTTCAGAAATAGATAGCACACGAAAAGACCAAAGAAGTAGAATTGAAGCAGTGGTGGTTGTTGTTGTTGAGTGCCATTGAGTCAATTCTGACCCATGTTGTTGTTATTAAGTGCTGTCAAGTAGGTTCCGACCCAGTGCGACCCTGTATAGGGTTTCCAAGGAGAAGCTGGTGAGCTTGAACCACTGACCTTTCAGTTCAAATGGCTTTACAGTCTGGCACATTAACCCACAGCAACTTACTGATCTTGAAGAAAAATCTCTCAGTAGTCATCTTTGTTATTGTTAATGCTGTGAAGTTGGTTCCAACTTATGGTGACCCTATATAGGGTTTACAAAGAACAGTTGGTGGGTTTGAATTGCTGACCTTGTGGTTCATAGTACAGTGCTGATCCTACAATGCCACACTAGGAACAATGAAAAAAAAAAAAGGAACAAAAAAATCTGAATACATGCCAGGATTTATGTGAGACACTATCAAGAGGCATAAATTTTGCATTCCAGAGCCAAAAAAGACAAAGAAAAGTAGAGAATATTGTTCAAGAGTTGCTGGAATAAAATTTCCCTAACATCATGAAATATGAGAAGATAGCCTTTCAAGAAGTTGAACAAACTCCAAACAGGATAGATCCCAAAAGAAAAACACTACGACATATTGTAATCAAACTTTTCAAAACCTAATATAAGGAAAGAATCCTGAGAGCAGCTCAGGAAAAACTAAAAGTGACCAACAGATGAGAACTAATAAGACTAAGCTCTGATTTCTCAGCAGAAACCATGCAGTCAAGAAGACAATGGATTGACATATATAAAATTCTGAATGAAAACATTGCCAATCAAGAATCATACACCTAGCAAAATTGTCCACTGATCATGATGGTAAAATTAGGTCATTTGCAGATAAACAAAAATTAAAAGAATTAAATTAAATTAAAAGCTAGACTAACTTTACAAAATATATATACTAAAGGTAGTTCTTTGGACAACGAAAAGCAGGTAACAACTAATACTAACATACAAGAAAACATCACCTAGAACTCAACCCAGTATTCATAGTAAAATAGACCTACAACAGTAAAAATAGAGAATCAGAGATATAGTTGCAACAAAACAACACAAAACATAAAATAAAAAATCTTCTGGCAAGATGGCTGACTAGACAGATACAATACATGGACCTTCTACAACAAAGACACCAGAGACAAAATAAAACAGACACAGGTAAAAATTCTGGCACCCTGAACTTTAGAAGAAAGAGTATAGAAGTGAATGGAGTGCTTGCTGGGTGGAAAGACTAAGCAGAGACAGTGAGGGAATAGCTGGCCAGGCATGGCTTCATCATCTTGTGAGAAATTTGGCAGTGTAAGGCTTGACAGAGCAGATTCACATGAGTGATAGGAAAGGTGCAATTTCTTCTTTTTCTCCGTACGCTCCTGGTTACCATAAGTGTGACCAGTTCCCAACCTCATCCATCCCCAGCATAGACCCTGCTCTCCTAGAGTTTAGAGCTGTGTGATTGGGAGCCATCAAGCATGAGGTGGTGGCTGGCTTCAGACTTACAAAACCCACAGAGCCACCAGACCAGAATTTAACCAGTTACTGTGCCCTCAGCTTTCCTGTGGTCCTAACAGACACTGAAACCAGCTTCATCAAGGGCCCCCACAAACTATAGTCTGAGTGCCCTGAACATAGACAACACTGAGACCAATAGAAACTCCATCTAGGACATGAACTACACTGTCACATCCCTTCCACAACCACCTCATGCGCACCTTGAATTGCAGAAGTATCCCAGAGATTTCTCCCCTCTGAGTCCAACAACTGCACTGTTTGCTTTTACAAAGACAATAACCCTAAAATGCCCCACAGACAATAGACAATGTTAGCTCACATGAAGAAATGAGAGAATGGCTCAAACAAATGACCAAGATGTAGAACCAGAAAACAATTCTGAGGAAGAAAAGGTAATGGAATTAACTGAAAAAGAATTCAAAAGAATGATAATTAGGTACCTTCAAATGATTAATAGAAAGATCAAGGAAAACACAATAAAATCCCCAGAAGAATTCAGGAAAACACTACAAGAACAAACTGACAAAATAAATACAAATTTTGAAACAATACAAAACCTACAATTAGAAATCCAAATGATTAATACTATGATTTCAGAAATGGACAATACATTGAAAGGGCAAAGGAGTAGCTGCAAAACAATGGAAGATAAATCTCTCAATACTAGCATGCAAGAAGAAAAATAAAATAAAAGAATGAAGAAATCCTAAGAGTTATGCGGGAAACCATGAAGAGGAACAATTTATGAGTGATTGGAATTCCAGAACAGAAAGAGACAAGCACAGAGAAAATTGTCAAAAGTTGTTGAAAGAAAACTTCCTTAACATAATGAAAGATGTGACAATAACATACAAAAAAATAAGCAAACACCAAACATAATTAATCCCAAAAGAAAATCACCAATACATATCATAATCAAACTTTCCAAAGTCAAAGACAAGGAAAGAATCCTGAGAGCAGCTTGGGAAAAACAAAAAAGTTACCTACAAAGGAGAATCAATAAGACTAAGCTCAGATTTCTTAGCAGAAAGAAACCAGGCAGACAAAAAGGCAATGGAATGGCATATACAAAACTCTGAAAGGAAAAGATTGCCAACCAAGAATCATATACCAGAAAAGTTGTCTCTCAAATATGACAGAAAAATTAGGACATTTCCTGATAAATAGGAATTAAAGGAATTTGTAATGACCAGATCAACTTTACAAAAGATGCTAAAAGGTGTTCTTTGGACTGAGAGCAAACAGCAGAAGACAACAACCTGAGATTACCATACATGACAACACCACCCAGACCTCAATCCAGATTTAAAGTAAAACAAATCTACAAGACAAAAAATATGAAACCAGAGATATCAATGTATAATGAAGAAAACTACAAAGAAAAAAAAAGGGGAGTAGTGTAGATACAGAGCTTCCAAATGGCAAGAAAGTCAAGTAGATTTCAAAATAAAGCAGATTGTTTTAAGCAGGGGAAAAAAATAATAAATTTCATGGTAATCTCAAAGGAATATAATACACCTGCACATCAAAAGAAAAAAATAAAAATCAGAAAGCTTTAGTAAGCATTAACACAACTGAAATGACAATAGTAAGAAAACCCACAAACAAAATGAAACTCAGCATAGAAAATTATGTGGAACAAAGAATACAGCACCACACACACACACACACAAAGTCCACACACAGAAAAATGACAGAAATCAATTCATACCTATTGATAATTACTCTGAATGTAAATGGATTAAATGTTACAATCAAGAGACAGAAAAACTAGAATGGATAAAAAAAAGCAGGTCCTTGAATATGCTGTCTATAAGAGACATATCAAAATGACGGTGACAGCCTAAATGCCAATCAGCAGAAGAAATAGTTAAGCAAACTTTGGTGCATACACACAATGGAATGCTACAAAACATTGATGAATAGATGAGTCTGTGAAACACCTCATGGTTGGACCTGGAGACATTATGCTGAGTGAAATCAGTCAATCACAAAAGGGCAAATATTATATGAGGCCAAGGTTGTGAAAGGTTTAAAAAAGGTTTTCTTGCTATAAGAAGCAATCTATGATAGTTATGGAGAAGGGGTGGGGAAAGGGAAAATTATTCATAAGCTAGAGGGTTAACCTGGGTGACAGGGAAGGCAACATACAGTAAGAGGAAAGTCAGCAGAGGAAAGACAAAAATGAAAGGTAGCAGGAGACACAGGAAGGAATGCAGAGAGTTAGAGAGAATATTGTTAACTGTTGGTACATGGAGGGGATGACAATCAAGTACTGAAGCAAAGTATATGATGTGTTGAATGTAAAACTGATGACCTGCTCTGTAAGTTTCACTCAATTCACAATAAAAATTTTTCTTAAGGAGAAGAAGGAATAATGTAGTTATAGAACTTCCAAATAAATGGAAATCAAGTAGATTTCAAGAATAAATAAATAAATATATAAAAATAAGCCTAACTTTAACCCTAGAAACAAGACCAAGGCTTATTCCTAGCCCTAGCCAAACTTTATCCCTAACACTAACCCTAGTCTGAACTATATCTCTAATGTTAGACGAAGTCCTAGGCCTAACGTAATACTACCCATAATCCTAACCCTAACTTTCACTCCTTACTCCTTCCCACCCCACACCCAAAAAATAACTAAAAAACAAAAAAAACATGTATGGGAAAGTGGGGTTGGTGAAATAATAATATCCTGGGATAATACATTTAAATGTTTATGGTCTGCTATACTCTTAGGTGTTTGGTTCTTTGCATTCACAGCAATGTCTGGGGTAGCACAGACAGCAAAGGGCTGGGGGAAAGCAGTGCCAAATGCTAATGGAAAGTTCTGTGTGACAACATCCAGGGCTTCACTAAATATTCTATCGGCATCTGACCCAACATGGCAGCTGGAGCATCTCCATCCTCATCTACAAGGAGACCCATGGTGTGCTCAAGGTCTTCCTGGAGAATGAGATCAGCAATGCCATCACCTTCGCCAAGCATGCCAATGGGGTCTACGTATTCAAGCACCCAGATGCACCCTCTATGGCTTTAGTGGCTTAGCTTGAATTCACGTGTGTTACAGAGTCCTGGTGTAGTACTCTGGGATAAACACTGTACCACTAACTCTAAGGATAATAGTTCAAACCCACTCAGAAATCCTACAGAGGATCACTATGAGTCCAAACTGACTCAACAACAAGGAGAGGTATTCAAAGGATCCTCATGGTTACTAACCAAATGTAGACAATTTGAACCTACCAGATGATCCAAATGGAGAAAGACCTGGTGATCTGCTCCTAAAAAGATTGTTGTTGTTAGAAGCCGTCAAGTTATTTCTGACTCTTAGTGACTCTATGCACAACAGAACAAAGTAATATCCTTTACAATCATTGTTATATTTGAACCCACTATTGCAGTCACTGCATCAATTCATCTTGTACAGGGTCTTCCTCATTTTCACCGATCTTCCACTTTACCAAGCATGATGTCCTTCTCCAGGGACTGGTACCTCCTGATAAGATATCCAAAGTATGTGAGACGAAGTCTCATCATCCTTGCTTCTAAGGAGCATCCTGGTTGTACTTGTAAAACAGATTTGATTCTTCTTCTGGCAGTCCATGGTACTTTTAATATTCTTTTCCAATACCATAACTCAAAAGCATCAGTTATTCTAGTTTTCCTTATTTGTTGTCCAACTTTCACATATAAAGCAATTGAAAATATCTTTGCTAAGGTACACCTTAGTCATAAAAGTGACATTTTTGCTCTAAAGAGATCTTGTGCAGAATATTTGCCCAATGCAATGTGTCATTTGATTTCTTTTACGACTGGTTTTTCCATAAGCATTAATTGTGGGTCCAAGTAAAATGAAATCCTTGACAACTTCAATATTTTCTCTGTTTATCATGATGTTGTTTACTAGTTCAGTTGTAACGATTTCTGTTGTAATCAATATTGAAAGCTGTATGATCTTCATCAGTAAGTGTTTGAAGCCCTCTTTCCTTTCAGTAAGCAAGGTTGTGTCATCTACGTATCATAGGTTGTAAATGAGTTTTCTCCAAATCCTGATGCCACATTCTTCTTCATATAGTCCAACTTCTCTGATTATTTGCTCAGCATACAAATTTAATAAGTATGGTGAAAAATATAATCCTGATGCACATCTTTCCTGATTTTAAACCACTCAGTGTCCCCAAATATTTTGGAATTCTATTATTTACAATGCTATCCATAGTTTGTTTTGATCCACACAGTCAAATGCCTTTGCAAGTCAGTAAAATGCAAACAAATATATTTCTGGTATTCTCTGCAGTCAGCCAATATCCATCTGACATCAACAGTAATATCCCTCATTCCATGTCCTCTTCTGAATCTGGCCTGAATTTTTGACAGTTCTCTGTGGATGTACTGATGCAACCATTTTTAATTATCTTCAGCAAAATCTTATTTGCATTTGATAGCATTTATATTGCTCAATATTTTCTGCATTCTATTGGATCATATTCTTTGAAATGAACATAAATATGGGTCTCATCCAATCAGTTTTCCAAATGAGCTTATTGAGACATTTCAATTGGTATTCTATAAATTCCGGGAGACTTAATTTTTCTAATGTCTTCAGTGTAGCTTGAAATTCTTCCTTCAGTGCCATCGGTTCTTGATCATTTGCACCTCCTAAAATGATTAGTGTGCCACTGCAGGATAATGTGCTAGACCTCAAGGTCAGTTTGAACCACAAAGTCAGCAGTTTAAACCCACTAGCCAGTACTCAAAAACCCTACACAGGGTTGTTATGAGTTGGAATTGACTCGATGACACTTAACAACAACAGCAAAATGGTTGACCATTGACCATTTTTTGTCTCTTTGTATTCTTTCCATCTTCTTTGGATGCTTCCCACATAATTCAATATTTTCCCCATGTTGTTGTTGTTAAGTGCCATCAAGTCAGCTCTGACCCACAGAGACCCTCTATAGCGTTTCCAAGGAGCAGCTGGTGAGCTTGAACCACTGACCTTGCAGTTTAAATGGTTTTGCAGTCTGGCACATTAACCCACAGTGCCACACCAGAACTCCATTTTGGATATAGAATCCTTCAGTATTTCAACCTGAGATTTGAATTTTTTCTTCAATTCTTTCAGCTTGAGAAATGCTGATCCTGTTCTTCCCTTTTGGTTTTTTAACTCCAGGTCTTTGCACATTCCAATAGACTACTTTACTTCGTCTCCTTGAGCTGGCCTTTGAAATTACAGCCTAGGAAACCATGTGGGGCAGTTCTACAATGTCCTCTATGGTTGCCATGAGTTGGACATAGAACGGCCCCATGAGGCTTCCAAGGCTGTAACATTGGTTTATGTAAGTGTCTGACCTTGTCAGAGGTAAACAGAGGAACATCATTAAGTCTTAGCTTAGCCATGTGAAGAGTGGTTCTTTGCAATTAATTAGCCATTTTCCTGAACACAATGGGTTGGGGTTGGGGAATTCTTTCATTATAGTTGTCTTCTGGTAAGATTCAATTTGACACCAATTATATTCATAAATCACAGATATCTTTGAAGAATACTCTTCCCAGAAAAAAAGTGTTATCCATTCAGATCTTTCACTCCTTAAATGCATAGCTATGCCATAAGTTAGAAAGACTTACAGACTTTCTTGCTTGAAGTATAGCCAAATGTTATTTAGCTTTAACACAAAATATTTTTGGAAGAAAATATAAAGATCCAAAGCTTTTCTACATCCAAATTGGTCTGTTATAACTATGCTTGTGCATAAGAGCCTGTCTGTATTCTCCAGCTTTGTACTCTTTAAGTAAGCCTTACTAAAGAGAAGAGACATGTCAAGCTTTGACCAGTCTACTGTGACTGCTGCAGCCATTATCTGTAGCTAGAGCTTAAATCAAATGGTACAGCGAGCTCTTTTAGTGCCTCATCTGTGGATGCATTTATATGAGTGACAAGAAGAGTTTGCAAGTGCTCAACATTTAACAAGATGTTTAGGAAGAGCCATTGAAATCACATATTGCCTCTTTTGTCCAAAAATCCTAGGTAGGGATGGAGCTTATCAACTACAAATAATGACTATTTAATGTATTATGTTAAATTGCAGCTTTTTCTTAATCTTAGCCCATAGATTCCTCATGGAAATCACTTTCTTCTTGATCTTCTGAATACTGATAAATTTAAAACTATTTTATGGTTTGTTGATTAAAATATACCTCATATGCTTGCAAAGGAGTCCTGGTGTGGTGCTGTGGGATAATGCACTGGACGGCAAGGTTGGTGGTTCAAATTCATCAGCCATTCTTTGGAAATCCTATACAGGGATGCTATGAGTTGGGACCAACTCTAAGGCTCATAACAACAACAACATGCTTGCAAAACTGCAACAATCTTCTTAGAAGGTAGGAAGATTTAAATCAACCTTCTTTAATTGTTAGGTTATCAAGTGTGATAAACCAGTGAGTATAAAACATGCTCCTGAGAAATAAAATCAGCACCAACACACAAAAGCAACAAGCAAAAGGAGCTACTGTGAAACATAATACCCAAATTAGCATGGGTGATACTGATGCCTTTGCTCTCTTGGGGGCAATGTTACTGGGGCCACTGCTGTTTAAATCTGGCCCACATTCATTAGTTAGAAAAATAAGTAATAAGTTCATGTAACTCTGGTACATAAACGTGCCATGACAAAACTACTGTAGCTAAAAACAAATTAGTTTGGATTTTATAAATAAGCCTTCTCTGTAAGCATGTTGCTATTAGGGAAAAAGGGTCACCAAAGTGATGAGGCAGTAACTGCAAGTGTAAAAACAATATTACAGAATGTTAAAGGATTCAAGTAGATCTGTTAGCATACAATTAATATACAAAGAAGCCAGTTCCCAGAAAACCAAGATGTGGTGCTGTGGGCTAATGCGCTGGACTGTAAAGTCTGTTTGAACTGGAAAGTCAGTAGTACAAACTCACCAGCCTTTCCTTGGAAATACTATCCAGGATCACCATAGGTTGGAACCAACTTTACGGCATTTAACAACAACAACATACTGCAGCAATGGAAAATAAAATTATAGTTTCTAATGCATAGCCATGTCCAAGCTAAGATCTGGTGTGTTTTTTTTAATGTTTTTGTCTGAATATATGAATATTAAAGTAAAAATGTGTCCAGAGAAAAACTGGTTTTAAAAATTCTTTCAGTTTAAAGCAAACAGTCCATCAGTTCTTGAACAGTTGCTTTTTGCCATGCTTGTTGCAATGAATGCAAATGTGGTGATGTTTCTCCTGAGAGCTACAGTATTTACTAATTTGTCTTACTACTATTTATATTAAGAATTCATATGAGGACTTACTTGTATTCCAATAAACATTATGTATAATTCTTTAAATTTAATTCTTATAAATTTTATAAACATAAAATGATAGACACTATGCATCTAAACCCACCACCATCTTTCAGTTTTATATGATGCTGGAAGCTATACCACCGGTATTTCAATTACCAGTCAAATACCAACTAGATCATCATGGTGGACAGGTTTCAGTGGAGCTTCCAGACTAAGAAAGATTAGGAAAAAAGGCCTGCACATCTGCTTCCAAAAATCAACCAATAAGAATGCTACGTATCACAAAAGAATATTGTGTAATATGTTGTTATTGGTCAGTGCTATCAAGTTGGTTCAAAGTCATAGTGACCTTGTATAGGGCTTTCAAGAAGTTACTGGTGGTTTTGAACAGCCAACTTTGCAGTTAGAAATCCAGTGCTTATCCTACAGCACCACACCAGGACTTGATTATATAGTGCTAATAAAGATAAATCCTTGATATTAGAATGTTGTTGTTGTTAAGTGTCATGGAGTCAGTTCCGACTTATCGCAACCCTGTATGGGTTTTCTAAGGAGCAGCTGGTGGGTTTGAACTGCTGACCTTGTAGTTCGCAATCCACTGATAACCCTAAAGCACCACACCAAGAGTCAGTTGTTGATATTGTTGTTGTTAAGTGCCGTAGAGTCAGCTCCGACCCATCACGACCCTTTGTAGGGTTTCCGACCTTGCTGTTCAAACCGACCTTGCAATCCAGCACATTAACCTGTAATGCCACACCAGGACTCCTTTGTTGCTGTTGTTGTTAAGTGCCATCGAGTCTGTTCAGTCTCATAGTGACCCTGTATAAATTTCCAAGGAGCAATTGATGAGATTGAATGACTGCCCTTGTGATTCAAACTGACTTTGCAGTCTAGCGCATTCACCCACAGCACCACCCTGACTCACGGTAACCCCACGGACAACAGAAAGAAGTGCTGCCATGCCCTACCCCATCCACAGGATCAGATGCCAACTGGAATATGTGTATCTTTTTATAGTTGTATCACTAGTCTTCTTTTCTAGAAGTTTCATAATGGACACTTATTTTTTTTTTTTAAAGTCATCCAAGCAGTAAGTTAATGTTAGAAGATACAGTTCCTATTTTTGGAAGATAGAGAAAAATTCAAGATGCCTTTTGTGCCCAACGTTTGTTGAATTAGAAGCCTATATAATAATGAAATAGGGACATCAATTATTTTTCAAACTAATGGAAAACTAGCAAATACGGAATTACTTTTCTTGTGTACTTATCTTTTTAGAATTATTTAAGAAAAATAAACCCATAGTTTTAGTTCCAGTTCTAATTATTTGATAGGTTTTGGGGGCTAATGATTTTTTCTGTTACTTCCTTTTATAAAAATAGGAATTGTAGTGTTTCTAGGAGTAAGTATAAAACTTAACTTTGAAGGAGTCAATTGTGGTTCAGGATTTGGGAAATAAAATGTTTAAATGAGCCTTGAACGTGGTATAACACATGTGCTTTATCTATTATTTTTGCAATAGTACCTTAGAGAGAATAAAAGCAGCTGTGTAAATGAAAAATTCAGATTAGATCTGTGTAGAACAGCCATTAACACCAAAGAATTCTGTCACAAATACACTCTAGTCCTTCTGTTATCTGAATGCAATGAATAGTGCCCCATAACCTTACCTGAAGTTAGGGCATCTCTGCTTAAGGACAAACACTAAGGTGATTCAAAGATTCCTAGCAGAGCAAAAATGTGACAGAAGATAGCCAATATATTAGTATATAAATACATAATAAAAAAAAATATTTAGATAGTAGTGAATAATGGGTTATGTGCCTAATAATATAAATCTAAGTATGTGATCCTCAAAAATACCATAAACTACCAACATTATATGTATATGTAGTTATTGGATATCATTAAGTAAAATGTGACTCATACTGACCCCATATATCTGTGTGTATGTGTTCATATTGTATACTTATACCAATATGAATAGCATATTGACAATTACTTAAAAATGGCCTGAGAAGTTTAATAATTGCTTACTAACTAAATTAAAAGTATTGTTCATTGATTCTAGCTAAATAATATGGTAATAACAGGAGCTAACACCGCAATTACAGATAGCATCATTTTCCTATAAAAAACAACATTTTGACATCTATCTTTGAGAGAGTCTGTATTCAAAGTCACTCCTTAAAAGGATAAGGTATCAACAATTGGTCCCAGAAGGATGGGGAAAAAATATGTATCAGAACTTAATTCTTATTAAAGGGAAAAAGCCAAAACAGACAAACTGAAACAGTAGAGAGCAAAGGATTCCCTGAGACTATTGCCTTGAGATACTTTTAAAAGCTAAGACTGAAACTATCCCCTAAGATCACTTATTAGTAAAATGGCAGAGTGGCACACAAAACAAAGGATAGTACCTGTAAGATAGGTGCACTACGAAAAAACCATCAATGTGAGACCAAACTGTCAACAATTACCCAAAAGCAAAGATAAGAAGACAAGGGGACAAGGAAACTAGAGTACTGGAAAGGGAATGAACTGAACAAAATGAAAGCAACAGCTGATACATTGTGATAAATGTAAATATTGTCACGGAACTCTTTGTGTTCAAAATGTCAGGGAACCTAATATGCTGTGTAAGATTTCACCAAATTTCAATAAAATATTACTAAAAAAAGTAAATGACCTACCTTGGTAAGGGTGTGGGTACATGGATGTTGCCATTTGTCAAAATTGGCTGTCATTAAGCTCTAGTTCATTTACAGCTCACATACATACATACATACATGCATACATATATACTGGATCAATCCTTCAAGAGCCCTAGATTTCTCCTCCTTCAGCCACATCCCTCAGGGTTATGGATATAAGCTGAAGGAAGTGGCATACTTATGTAACTTATTTGTGTTCGCTGGGTCTTCACTAACAAAATCCCCAGTGCACAGTGGATTGCTCCCATCCTGCTCCACCTGAAACAAATCCAAGTTGCTGATGGGCAGTTATGTCACTTGATATCTTTTTGTCATGTTCAATATAGTAGGGTCTAGTAGCACATGAGAGTTACTGTTGAAATAGTTGTTTGGTATAGAAGGCAAGACCTCACTCCAGAACTAGAGTTCAACATTTTCATTAGTAATATCAGACACTTCATACAATACATCCTCTCGCATAATTGGGTCCGATGGTTCATTTGGCCTGAGGCAAGACCAACAGCAGAGGTCTCTTTTGCTTTGGACTCCACTCAAAACTGGTAGCTTTCCAAGTCATCTGATAATAGGTTGGAGCTGTAGTTCATGTAGTAGTATAGTACATGTCGCTCCAAATGAGAGTTGTTGTGAGCAGTCAAGTCGGTTCTAACTTATGTTGTTTTTGTTCTTAGATGCCATTGAGTCGGTACTGACTCATAGCGACCTTATGCAAAACAGAACGAAAAACTGCCCGATCCTGGGCCAGCCTCACTATTGATGCC
>NW_006408994.1:1003140-1011696 GCF_000296735.1 Chrysochloris asiatica | reverse complement strand
TCATACTTCACAATGTTGTCCATAGCTTGTCATGATCCACACAATCGAAAGCCTTTGCTTAGTCAATAAAGCACAGGTAAACATCTTTCTGATATTCTCTGCATTCAGGCAAGATCCATCGGACATCAGCAATGATATTCCTCATTCCACGGCCTCTTCTGAATCTGGTTTGAACCTCTGGAAGTTCTCTGTCAATGTATGATATTAGCTGTCTCTGTATTACCTTGAGCAAAACTTTATTCTCATGAGATATCAAAGACATTGTCCAATGATTTCTGCATTCTGTTGGGTCACCTCTCTTTGGAATGGGCACAAATATGAATCTCTTCCATCAGCTGGCCAGATAGTTGTCTTCCAAATTTCTTAGCATAGAACAGCGAGTGACTCCTGTGCCACCTCACTTTCTTGAAAGATTTCCATTTTGATTCCATCAATTCCTGGTGCCTTGTTCTTTGACAATTCCTTCAGTGCACCTTGGACTTCTTACTTCAGTGCCATTGGCTCTTGATCATATGCTACCTCTTGAAATGGTTGAACATCAACTATTTCCTTTTGGTACAGTGACTGTGCATTCCTTCCATCTTCTTTTGATGTTTTCTGCATCTTTCAATAATTTGCTCAGAGAATCCTTCAATAATGAAAGTCGAAGCTTGAATATTTTCTTCAGTTCCTCTAGCTTTAGTAATGCTGAGTGTGTTCTTCCTTTTTGGTTTTCTGACTCCAGATCTTTGCACATTCTGACTCATAGTGACCCTATTATAGGATTCTGAGGCTTCAAATATCTATAGGAGCAGAAAATCTCATTTTTCTCCTGCAGAGCAGCTGATGGATTTGAACCACAAACACTGTGGTTAAAAACCCAAAGATAATTCAATACACCACTGGTGGGAAAGGATACAAAAATTTTTATTGTAAGGGGGATGATCTGGCTTGCCCAAAGCCCTCAAATATTATAGTCTGTAGGATCCCTGGTAGCAACGTGGTTAAAATGCTTGGCTGCTCTTAAAGATTTACAGTCATGGAAACCTTAAAGAGCAATTCTCCTCTGTCCTATAGGGTTACTATGAGCCAGACTGTACTCAATAGTAGTGGGTTTGAATTTGGTTTGGTCATTCTACATTTGTAAGGGTTACCTCCTACTCTTACTAGGACACTCAGAGTAATTTTCCAGGTGTGATCAGAGGGATGTCATCGATATAGAAGGCCAGCAAAAAGTTCTGCAGACAGATCATCAAGGTCCCTGGTACTTAAGATTTAAAGCATTATGCAGGTCAAACACCAAATGCTGTGTGGTCCCTGCATGTAGTTTTGCATCTTTCTTTTTCACCTAGCATTCCTTCATAAGCATTTTCTCATGTCATTAAAACTTTTTAAGTTTTTATTGTGAGCTGAGGGATAGTTTACAAAGGAAAACATAGGCTTTACACAATCCTTTCATTGCAATGATTACAATCTCCTCCATCAATCAACAGTATTTGCTTCCATTCCCTCTGTTTTCTTTTTGGAGGGTGGGGTATACACAGAAAAACTCAGAAATATATAATAATTTAAACAACCAAAGATCACATTCTGCAATCCTGCCTCCTGTTCACCAGCACCCAGTCCCTCTCTTTCCATGAGTCCAGAGTCCTCAGCTGCTCCCTCTCTCCATGTTCTCATCTCTGCCTCCCTCTCTGGTGTCACTGCTTCTCTGGATAGGGCCCCACACTCCACTTGTGCTCTTCTACCTTGATGGTCCTAGGGTCCTCTGTTCCTGGACTGTAAGATTAACTATTCCCCTCTTTTTGTTACAAAACTTCTTCTACTTTTACAATTGTGATGGTCACAATTACTCATGATAACAATTCCTCACTATTGAATCGTAAGAATCTTATTCCCATCTCTTTTCACCAGACCTCTCTAGAAAAGATGAAAACTATTCCGTGAGGACTTTACCTTCCCTTGCACACTCTGAAACTAAACTCCCTCTTGAAAATTTGCAAGCTAGCCACTTGGTGCCTTTATCGTCCCCTCATTTTAGGTAACCAATGTCTAAGTTGCCTCCCTCGTATAGGTCAAGTTAATCAAATTGTAGCAATTTATACTAATTTCCTCTATCAAAAACAATTTGGGTTTTTTTTGTCGACTTCTGATTACCAAGCCATCAAGGCTAGGTCAAATGGGTAGTATCTGCAAGTTTGGGCATTCTTGTGCATCTCCCCTCACTTCATATCAGCTGGATGCCATTAAATATTCCTTTAAAATTAATTTTAAATGGTTACATAATAGCCTATCATATTGCTATCTAATGTTCATTAAACTAGTGTCTGATTACTGGATATCTAGGTTATTTAAAATGCTTGTTGAAAGCAAAGAGGAATTAAAATACTGATGAAGATCAGAGACCACAACCTTTTGTATGAGTTACATCTTAATATAAAGAAAACAAAAGTCCTCACAACTGGACCAATAAATAACATCAAGAAAATGGAGAAGAGATCGAAGTTATCAAAGACTTAATTTTTACTCATATCAACCATCAACACCAATGGAAGCAGCAGTCAAAAAATCAAATGACATATTGCATTAGGCAGATCTACTGCACAAGACCTCTTTTAAGCTTTCAAGACCAAAGATGTCAGTTTGAGGAATAAGTTGTACCTGACACAAGCTTGTCTTTTATACTTCAGACATACTATCAGGTGGGACTAGTAGCTGGAGAAGGACCTTATGCTTAGTAAAGTGGAGGGTTAGAGAAAAAGAGGAAGGCACTAAACAAGATGGACTAGTACAGTAGCAACAGCAATGGGCTCAAGGGTATTTTAAGTCCTCTTCACTTCCAGCAAGCAAGGTTGTATCATCCACATATCACAGGTTGTTAATGAGTCTTCCTCCAATCTTGATGCCACGTTTTTCTTCATATAACCCAGTTTCTCAGATTTTTTTTGTTCAGCATACAGGTTGAATAAATATGGTGAAAGAATACAACTCTGTCTCATACCTTTCCTAATTTTAAACCATTCAGTGTTCACCAGCACAGTGTTTAGAAAAAGAAACTAATCACAAAATTCACATGCTACATTTATATAAAGTTCCATTTATATGAAGTTCAACAACAGGCAAAATGAATCTACAGTGATAGAAGCAAGGGAGAAATTGAGGAAGTAGCACAAAGGAGCCTTCTGGGATGCTGTGAATATGCTGTCACTTGAGCTGGGGTGGGATACTTGATGTACACATACACCAAAGTTCATCAGTTATGGTTTATGCACTTACTGTATACATGATATGCCTTGTCTTACTTCTATAGTCCTGCTATAGCAGAAAATACCACAAGTGGATGCCTTTGACAATCAAAATTTATTCTTTCACATTTTGTTGTTGTTGTTAAGTGTCATCAGTCGGTTCTGACTCAAACCAACCTTGTATAGGGTTTTGGAGTAGCAGTGGGTGTGTTTAAAACACTGATCTTGCAACTCAAATTCACTTTGCAATCTGGCACATAATCCTGCAGCGCCACATCAGGTCTCTCACAGTGTAAAATGTTAGAAGTCCAAATTCAGAGTACCAGCAATAGGGGAAGGAAGGCTTCCTCTCTTTGCTGGCTCTAAAAGCAAGGTCCTTGTCTCCTTTCAGCATCTGTAGACTCAGCATTCCTTAGAAAACTTCACGCATCTTGGCATCAATATTCTTCTTGATCAAGGAACTTAACAACAACAACATCAACTCACCAAATAATGTATGAAGTAAGCTGTCCTAGGAGAATTAAACAGTAAGCGAATATTCATAGCTATCTATAATTTATAATTTTATTTAATTTCATTTCCCTCATTTATAATTTTTAATTAAAATTCTTTGAATATATAATTTTTAAGGACTTTGTATTAAAACCATATATTTCTCTCATTTCCTGCATACGTAGTTGTCCATTCCTTCCCAGAAATGTATGTTGATATTCTTTTGTATCAACATTAAAAAATAATAATCTTATTTCTTTTGTCAAACAAGAAAGTGTTGCCTAGTAATTTATCTATAGGCATAAAAAGAATTCTAACTCATGACAATACAGCTGGTACTCTAGAAAGTGACTCAGTTGAAACATAAGAAATATTTTAGAGGAATCACTATGGAAACGATCACTTCTACATGTCATATGAAACTCCAAAGACTATATTTTTTATTATATTATAGTAACTTACACCTCAAAATATCTAATTGATACTATTTCTTATACAAATATTATAAATTGTCCCTATGAATAAATCCAATAAGCATGGGGGAAACTTGATTTTTCTTTTATTCCAGGAGATATTTTAAAATTATCTATTTAAAAATGCTTGTCAGGGGATTTATTGAGATATTTAAGTATTCCAGTTTAAAGCATTGTTGTTGTTGTTGTTACGTGCTGTTAAGTTGATTCTGACCCATAGCAACCCTGTATGGGGTTTCCAAGGAGCAGCTGGTGAGCTTGAACCACCAACCTTGCAATTCCAATGACTTTGCAGTCTGGGGCATTAATCCACAGTGTCACACCAGCACTCCAATATTAAGCATGCTAGTGGAGTCCTGGTGTGGCACTGTGGGTTAATGCGCCAGACTGTAAAGCCATTTAAACTGCAAGGTTGGTGGTTCAAGCTCACCAGTTGCTCCTTGGAAACCGTATATTAGGGTCGCTATGGGTCGGAATCGACTTGAGAGCTCTTCACAACAACAAGTGGGAAAATCATTCTGAGATTATCTTTAATACGCATAAACGTGCACCTTTCCCTATCCCATTACCACTGCCATTGAGCCTATGCTGTTGCTGTCGTTAACTGCCATCAAGTCAGTTCGACTCATAGCAGGAGCCAAAAAGCCTCACCTTTCTCCCCTGGAGCCTGTGGTGGGCTCAAACCGCTGACCTTGTGGTTCATCTCCCAGTGCTTATCGTATGAAGTCAAAATCACAAACTAACCTGGACATTTAATGGAATGCTAGTCAGAATCCCTTACAGCATTTTTGGAAACTGAAAAATTAAATTCTAAAGTTCATCTGGACTTCTGGTATGGTGCTATCATCACTGGACTGTGAACCACAAGGACGGCTGTTGAAACCCACCTGGGAAACCCTGTACAAAGTCACTATGAGTTGGAACCAACTCGATGGCACTTAACAACAACAAAGGTTCACCTAGAATAATACATGTGCATGAGGTAAAGAATATTTAGAAAACATATGTGTTAGGTAAGAACAGTGCTTGCCTTCTGAGGTAATGAAACATCACTGTCAGGCTCCAATTTATTGAACTATGTTAAAGCAGCTGCAGAGACACAGCAGCAGTGGCTGTTGTGAGCCCCAGTTGAGCACCACTGCTTGGCTAGGCCAGCTGACTGCCTGGTAGTTGACTGTGCCACCCAGGGAGAAGCAGGAATTTGTCCCATGTGTGGAATAGACACATGTGTTCTGAATTTCAATGAGCCTTTCATGGACTTCTTTGAAAGAGGAGCACTAGTGTGGCACTGTGGGTCAATGCACTGGATTGCAAGGTTGATTTGAACTGTAAGATCAGTGGTTCAAGTTTACCAGCTGCTCCTTGAAAACCCTATACAGGTTCACTATGAGTCATAGTTGACTCAACAGCACTTAACAACAACTTTGAATTATAAATTATATTGTCACTTTTACCTACTGATGTTTCAGTTACAGTTTTAAGGAAATCACCTTCACAAGTTTGGTGATACTGGTTTCATGGTAAATCACAGTAATAAAGAGAGTAAGTTAGAGCTATCCAAAGGCTGATTCAGTTTGCAAGATAATTTGATCTAAGACACAAAACCACCACTCATATGTCAGTTTGTTATGCTGTGGTGACTTGTGTGTTGCTGTGATGCTGGAAGCTATCCCACTGGTATTTTAAATACTAGCAGTGTCATTCATGGTGAACAGGCTTCAGCAAAGCTTCAGACTAACACAGACTAAGAAGAAGGAGAGGCAGACCACTTTCAAATGGTTAGCCACTGAAAACCTTGTGAAAACAGCATACCAGTGTCTGATACAGTGCCAAAAGATGAGATCCTCAGGTTGGATGTCAATCAAAATATGACAGGAGAAGAGTCACTGCTTCAAAATAGAGTTAACTGTAATGATGTAAAAGGAAATAAGCTTCTGCAGCCTTT
Source organism: Chrysochloris asiatica (assembly GCF_000296735.1). Classification (NCBI taxonomy): domain Eukaryota; kingdom Metazoa; phylum Chordata; class Mammalia; order Afrosoricida; family Chrysochloridae; genus Chrysochloris; species Chrysochloris asiatica. The sequence continues at coordinate 1,005,562 of NW_006408994.1, read as the reverse complement.
ATTTGTTGATGGGACACAACTCAAAGCAAGAAGAAACAGTTGCAAATATCCATTAATAATCTGTAGTGGTTAAGAGTCAGGCTACTAACCTCAAGGTCAGCAGTTTGAAACTACCAGTGGTTGCATGGGAGATAGATGAGGTGTTCTGCTCCCATAAATATTTACAGTCTCAGAAACCCTATGCAGGGTCACTATGAGTTGAAACCAACTCCACGGCACTCCACCACCACCACCATTAATAATCAGAACATGAAATGCATGAAGTATAAATCTAGGAAAATTGGAAGTCATAAAAATTGAAGCGAAATTCATAAGAATCAACTTCCTAGGCACTAATGAATTAAAACACCACTCATCTGTCAGTTTGTCATACTGTGGTGACTTGTGAGGTGCTGTGATTCTGGAAGCTATGCCACAGGTATTTTAAATACCAGGAGGGTCACCCACAGTGCACAAGTTTCATATGAGCTTACAGATGAAGACAGACTAGGAAGAAGAAGAGACGGACTACCTCCGAATATTTAGTCACTGAAGACCATATGAATAACTGAGAAACACTGTTAGAAATAGTGCTGGAAAATGAGCCCCTCAGGTTGGAAGGCAATCAAAATGCAACTGGGAAAGAGTTGCCTCCTCAAAGGAGAGTTGACAAAGTAGAGTGAATACAAGAAAGAAGTAAAGTCCTTAGGATCTTCATTTGCAGATGGGGCAAACTCAAAATGAAGAGAAACACCTGTAAACATCCATTAATAATCAGAACTTGGAATGTACAAAGTATGAATCTAGGAAAATTGTCAATTGTCAAAATGAAATGGAATACATAAAAATGGTATCTTAGGCATTAGTGAGCTGATATGGACTGGTATTGGCCATTTTGAATCTGAAAATCACCTCATTTGCTATGCCAGGAATGACAAATTGAAGAGAAGTGGCACAACATTCATCATCAAAAATAACATATTAAGATTTGATATGAGGTACAATGCTGTCCATGATAGGATAATATCCATGCGCCTCCAGAGAAGATCAGTTAATACCACTATTATTCAAATTTACACACCAACCACTGAAGCCAGTGAGGATGAAATAGAAGAATTCTACCAACTTCTTCAATCTGAAATTGATCAAACATGCAATCAAGATATATTGATAATCGCTGGTGATTGGAATGCAAAGGTTGGAAACAGAGAGGGAAGATCAGTAATAGGAAAAAATGACCTTGGTCATAGAAATTATGATAGAGACTGCATGATAGAATTCTGCAAAACCAATGATTTGTTCATTTCAAATATCTTTTTTAAACAGAATAAGATATAACTATACATATGGACCTCACCAATAGAATACACAGAAATTAAATTGACTACATCTGTGGAAAGAGATGGTGGAAAAGCTCCATATCATCAGCCAAAACAAGGCTGGGGGCAGATTGTAGAACAAACCATCAATTGCTTATATGCAAATTAATACTGAAGCTAAGGAAAATGAAAACAAGTCCAAGAAAGCCAAAATATGACCTTGCATATATCCCACCTAAATTTAGAGATCATCTGAAGAACAGATTTGATACATTAGACACTAAAGACTGAAGACCAAAAGAGTTGTCTTGGAATAAATGTAACCAGAGAAACAAAGGACTTATACAAAGAAAACTACAAAACACTACTGCAAGAAACCAAAAGAGACTTACAAAGATGGAAGAATGTACCATGCTCCTGGATAGGAAGACTTAACATTGTGACAATGTCAATACTGCCCAAAGCAATTTACACATATAATGAGATCCCAATCCAAATCCCAACGACATTCTTCAAAGAGATGGAAAAAGCAAGCAATCACACACTTTTTTTTTTTTAATGTTTTATTGTGAATTGTATGATAGTTTACATGGTAGAACTTTAGTTTTACATTCATTCCATCGTATATCATATCACTGCCATGGTTCCAATCCCCTCCATGCATCATCAACCAACCAAAGGGTATATCCCAGAACCCCGCCCCCTACACTTCCCCCTCCTCCCCCTAGTGTTTGGCCCACAGTCCCTCTCTGGGTCCAAAGTCCCCAGTCGCTTCATCACTCCACGTCATCATCATTGTCTCCATCTCAGGCATCTCTGTTTTTCTGGGCAGGGTCCTGCTCTCGGCTCTTCTCCGTTGATGGTCCCAGAGGCCTCCACTCCTATCGTGGAGAATTAATCACTCCCTTCCTTGTTACAAAACTTCCACCCTCGCATTTCCAAACCTCATAATCTGTCCTGATAAGCATTATTCACTACAGTATCACGAATTACCCATCTGTATCTCCTTTCATCAGCTCCGCCCAGACAGATTGAATAGTACCTACTGGCGATTCTACCTTCTGCCATGCTCCCTAGCACCAGGTTCCCTCTTGAAAGCTTGTAAGCCAGTCATTTCTTGCCTT
>NW_006408994.1:960883-998480 GCF_000296735.1 Chrysochloris asiatica | reverse complement strand
ACCATGGCAATGAGATGATATATGATGGAATGAATGTAAAACTAAAGTTCTCTCATGTAAACTATCATATAATTCACAATAAAACATTTAAAAAATCAAATGATTAACAATATGATTTTAGAAATAGAAAATTCAATAAAAGGATACTAAACCAGATTTGAATCAATGGAATTAGAGTACAAATCCTTTGACATCAATTTGTTTGAGGAAAATAATCAGGAAAAGTGAATGAAGAAAAATCAAGAAAGCTAAGAATTATGTGGAACACTATCAATATGAAATTTTATGCATAATCAAAATTTCAAAGATTTCTTGGCAAAAAATTTTCCTAATATCATGAAAGATTAAGTAGATAACCATTCAAGAAGCTCAAAAAATAGCATATAAGATAGACCCCAAAAGAAAGTCACCAAGACATATAATCAAACTCACCAAAATTAAAGAAAAGTAAAGAATCCTAAAAACAGCTTGGAAAACTGAAGTCACCTACAAATAGGAACCTATAAGACTAAACTCAGATTACTTGGCAGAAACTGTGTAGGCAAGAGGGCAGGTCAAAAAGAATTGCTACAAACTCATAGAAATCTTTATTAACCAATATTATCAAAATGAGATGGCACTTTTTTTTAAAAAGTTGGGAACAAATACCGAGCAATCTCTCTACAGTGGTATATATTCTCAAGAAATAAGAGTTATGAGATAAGTAGATCCATGCAAACCCATGTTCATCTCAACATTACTCACAAAAAGATGGAGACAGCCTAAAAACCCATCAACAGAAAATTGGTTTAACAAAAACGTTGGTACATCTACACAATGGAATACTATGTAATGCTGAAGCATAGCAATGAATCGGTGGGAAACACCTCGTAAAAGAATGAACCTAGAGAATATCATGCTGATTGAAATTAGTCAATTATAAAAGGAGAAATACTGTATGAGACCAGTGTTGAAAAAGTTAAGAAAACATTTTCTTGGTAAAAGAAACATTCTGTGATAGTTATCAGGGGTGGAAGGGAAGCAGAAATTATTCATTGGCTAGAGGGTTGTTGTTGTTGTAAAGTGTTATTGAGGCAGTTCCAACCCATAGCAACCCTGTATAGGGTATCTGAGGAGCAGCTGGTAAGCTAGAACTGCTGACCTTGAATTTCAAACAGATTTTGCAGTCCAGCTCCACACCAGGGCTGGAAAGTATATATGTTAATTTAAGTTGATGGGGAAGGGAATATACAATAAGAAGGAGGTTGGCATAAGAAAGATAAAGGTAAGGGAATATGCAGGGAGAAGTACAAGAGTTAAAGTGAATAGAGGTAAATATTGGTACATGGAGGGGATTGAAATCATTGTAATGAAACAAAATATAAGGTTTGTTGATGTAGAACCTTCATTCAATTCACAATAAAAAGTTTTTAAATTTTTTTCAAAATTAGAAGCTATTGTTTCTCAACATATTTTCCATCTAGGTGTATATATTACTAAAGGTAGAGTTTCCATCTTTCTACTCATTTTCCAAAGGAGACCTAGTAGCATGATAGATTATAAACTGGGCTGCTCCTGATAGATTATGAGCAAGGTCAGAAGTTCAAATCCACTAGCCTCTCTATGGGAAAAAGATGAGACTTTATATTCCCATACAGCCTTGGGAACCCTATAAAGGGTCACTATGAGTCAGAACTGACTCCACAGCACACAACCACCACCACCACCTCTTTCCTGAATAATCTTGCAGTCTGATTGACAGCTTGTCAAAATGGCAGTTTAGACTTCTCATGGGACTCAAATCATGTTTCTTTTCAATGTTGTTTTTAATTTGGGGAACAAAAAGAAATATGAAGGGAGCAAGATTAGGGCTGTAGGGTGGATAGGGCAAGAATTAAAAAAAAATTATCCTAGGATGGTCCTCTTGCTACTCTCAAAGAATGAGCAGGTACATTGTTAATCTAGGAAAAAATTACCCAGCACAAATGTCTTGGTCTTTTTCTCACCAATACATTTTCAATGTTCTTAAAACTTCCTCATAATAAGCTCCCGTGACTGTCTTGTATCTTTTGAGAAAGTTTATTGGCATTCCAAAAAACAGTTAACACAACGTTCTGAGCTGACCTTTCTGTCTTAAATGTAATGGCCCAGCAGATCCTTTTCGAAGCCACTATTTTGATTGGATATTTTTGTTTTAAAGGAGTCCTGGTAGCATAGTGGGTTACATGTTGGCCTGCTAACCACAAGGTCAGCAGTTTAAATTCACCATTCCTTCCAAGGGATAAAGGGGAAGGATTCTGCTTCTGTAACGATTAAAGCCTTGGAAACTACATTGGATAGCTATGAGTTAGAATCGACTCAATGGCAGTGGGTTTTGTTTTTTGTTTTTGTAGGTATCCTAACAATACGACCAGCAGTTCTGTGGGAGAAAGTTGAGACTTTCTGCTTCTGTAAAGATTTACAGCCTCAGAAACCCTGTACAGGGTTGCTGTGGGTCGGAACTGACTTGACAGCATTTAACAACAACAACAAGAACACTAAGACAAGTGTATTGCTGAGGGAACTTGTCTGAAAACACAGAGACATGTATAAACATATTATTTTAAACAAACCTGTTCATGTATGAATTGTAATTCTAGTAGCAATATTTTTTTTTATTTACCTTCATATAAAATATTGAAAGAAAACAATTGCCAACAAGGAGTTATATATCCAACAAAATTGTCTCTCAAAAAGTTATATATCCAAAAAATCAAATATGATGGTGAAATTATGACATTTCCAGATAAACAGAAATTAAAGGAATTTGTAACACCTAGAGCAACCTTACAAGAGATAGTAAAGAAAATTCTTTAGATCAAAAATCAACATCAGACAAAAATATGAGATAAGGACACAGGAGAGCATCAGCTAGACACCAACCCAAATAACAAAATTTCAAAATTAAATATAGCTAAAATATTGTACTCTTAACAAAATTGAAATCCTAGGTGCATATTACCTACCTACACTAACACAAACTGAGGTAGAAAAACTGAAAATACACATAACAAAAGAAGAGGTAATAATAATGATAATAAAATAAATTCCCAATCATTATAAAAAATAAACCCTACCATGAGTACTTTCACTGGAGAATCTTAGCCACAGGGGAAAATTAAGTTCCAGACTTGAGGGGGACAAAGAATGATAGACTTGGGGGTTCCACCAGTCTCTATCTGACCAGTAAACCTGGTCTCTGTTTTTAATATATAATTTTGAGTTTTTTCGGACATTTTTTCCAACTCTATCCAGGACTTTCTAATATCCTTTTCAGAGCAGTTGGTAGTGGCAGCAGGCACCATTTAGTTCTTCTTGTCTCAGGGTCATGGAGACTGATGTTTTGCATGGCCCATTAACATATTGGGCTAATTGTTTCCATGTGTCTTTGATTTTCATCACTTCTTTTCTCCAGACAGGGGAGACCAATAGTTGAGCCTTAGATGTATGCTCACGAGCTTTGGAGACTCTTGTTGCTACTCACCAAAGTAGGATATAGGACTTTGTCCGTTTGAACTATGTTTTCCCAATTGATCTTGGTGTTGAGAACGGAACTCTTATAAACTGCTGGTGGGAATGTAAAGTGGTAGAATCCCTATGGAAAACAGTATGGCACTTGCTTAAAGAGGTAGAAATAAAAATATCATATTATCCAGCAATCCCATTCCTGGGTATATATGCTAAAGATAAAAGAACTATGATAAAGGAGACTTCTGGAAAGATGTGGTTTAGGCAGACACACTACACAGACCCTCTACAACATAGACATAGACACCAGATGAAACACACACAAATGATGGCCCTGGAATGCTAAATTCGGTGGAGAGTACAGAGAAGTGGATTGAATACTGACCAGGAGAAGAAGGTGAACAAAAGCATCAAGAGAGGATGAGGCTACAACATGCCCAGTGAAGGAGGCTACCTGTAGAGCCTCTGCATTACATAAGACTATAGGTGGAATCCTAAACAGCATCCAGAATCTTCAGAAGTGGGGAATTTCCTCTTGAAAGGACGGGCAGACAAGCCTGGAGCAGCTAGAAGAACAGAAGATACTTCTTGAAAGAAAGACCGACAGGAAAAATACAAAACAATAGAGGCAGACCGACTGATTACTACAAGAACAAGCAAGTTGCTTGCCCAGGAGACATCAAGGGAAGGGGTCAGGTCCCCTCAGAGTAAACCTCCTTCCAAGCCTAAGACTCAGTGGGAATATATGCTCTGATTGGTGACCACTTTGATCACCGATAAGGGGAAGTGAGAGAAAACAGCTATGAAGCTGAGAGCTAAGCCCTACAATGCTCAATAGACTCCTGTGAACCTGGGTGGAGACCTGGTTGGCCAGCAGTGTGGCTAGAACTGGGGACTCTTCGGCCCAGAGTCAGTGACATAGCCACGGAGGACTGGAGTGGAGAGTGAAGTATCCAGCTGATAAGAAAGGGCATATCCACAAGAGCACCCACACTTGCAGATAATACCCGCTTGATCTAGCTTCAATGACTGGATGATCAGAGTGCAACTAGAAGAAAAAAGAAGAGGGGAAAAAAAAGAGTAATCTGATACAATTTGATGAACTTGAGCAACACCTATGGATGCAGTAGCTCAAAAGAGGGAACAAATCTTTATAGCAAGGATCATTCCCACCCCCTCCATTCAGAGTAGACAGGAATGGGCAACTTGGACATTGGCTATCCAAAATGGGGGGGCTACAAAGGCAAGAAGTGACTGGCTTACAAGATTTCAAGAGGGAACCTAGATCCAGAGGGCATGGAGGAAGGTAGAATCTCCACTGAGTAGTATCCAATCTGTCTAGGTGGGACTGATGAAAGGAAATGCGGATAGGTCTCTTGTGATACAATGGTGATTAATTGTTATCAGTACCGATTGTGAGTGTTCTAAATGTAAAGGTAGATATTTTGTGGCAAGGAGGGGAGTGATTAACTTTGCAGCCTAGGAGCGGAGGTCCCTGGAACCATGAAGGGAGAAGAGCAGAGAGCAGGACCCTACCCAGAGAAGCAGTGATCCCTGAAATGGAGGCAGAGATGTTGACACAGAGAGATGGAGCAGCTGGGGACTCTGGATCCAGAAAGGGAGAGGGCCTTTGTGCTGATGACCAGGGTAGGGGGTGGGGGCAGGCTTGTAGAATGTATCCTTTGGTTGGTTGGTGATGCGTGGAGGGGATTGTAACCATATGAAACAATATACGATAGGATGAATGTAAAACAGATGTTCTCCCATGTAAACTGTCACATAATTCACAATAAAACTTTAAAAATAAAAAAAGAGAGAGGAGACAGGAGACAGACAGGTGAACTTTTGCACACAGCATCTGATCAAGACAGCAGCCTGACAACATAAATGTGCACCAGAGGTGGTAATGGGAAATTTATTAAAATACTTTTCCTTGCTGTTGTTTGCCTGCTTTTCCCTGCTCATTTTTCTCTTTATTATTTTCCTTTTTTGCTATTGTTTCTTTTTTTTCTTGCCCCACACAGTCCCACAGGGAATAGCAAGTTACCAAAATTCCAAATGGAGAGGAAGTCAGGTAGATTTCAAGATAAAACAAACTTTTAAATTTAGAAAGAAATTAACATACGTGTTCGGTGGGTGAAGGAAAGGGCAATATACAATAAGAGGAAGGCTAGCAAAAAATGGTGGAGGTAGGGGAAGACACTAGGAAGAGAGCAAGAGTTAAAGGCAACAGAGGAAAATACTGTTATATACAAAATTCTGCAATAACAGTCCTCTCTGAGTAAATGCATGAATAGACACAGGCTAAGTAGGTGAGAGAGAGAGTGGGAATATACCTACAAACAGATATAATATTAACCGAGGACACTGTATATGGGTAGTTACCATTGTACCACCATGTATATGGTGGAGCATACAGTGGGGAAACTTCTGAAAACTTTTTAGACATAATCAAGACTACGGTCCTGAGCCTCCAGGCCCAGGAAATGAGTTACTGGGCCTGGAGGCTCAAGACCACAGTCTTGAGGAACACTAAGGTCAATTCACATAATGTAGTCCACAAAGACAATATTCTACATCCTGCTTTGGTGAGCAGCAACTGAGGTCTTAAGAGCTCATGAGCAGCCATCAATTATTGGTTTCTCCCGGTCTGGAGGAAAGAAGCATGATGGAAATTAAAGGTACATGGAAACAATTATTCCAATGGATTAATGGACCATACAACACTATTCACCATGATCCTGAGGCCAGAAAAATTAGATTGTGCCTGACTACCACTACCAACTGCTCTGAAAGGGATCACATTAGATGATCCCAGGAATAGAATGGAAGACAATATGGAACAAAACTTAAAATTATTTTTTTTAAAGTCAAAAAAAGACAGATATTGTATAAGACCACCATTATAGACAAATGAAAAACAAGAAAAGGTTTACACACACACACAAATTATTTGATGGTTATGAGGGAAGGGAAGGAAAATTACTACCTAGATGAAGCACATGTAAACAGAATGACAATATATACTATGGGGGAAGTCAGCACAACATGATCAAGGCAAAGGGAAACACTCAGAGGAACACAAGAATAAAGTACAATTGAGATAATTTTGTAATATAGACAATGCTTCAACAACAGTTTTGGTGGTGGTAGTGCTATTGTTAAATACCATCAAGTTAGTTCCTATTCATAGCCAACATGTATGGGGTTTGTGAGGAGCAACTGGTGAGTTTGAACTGCCAAACCAGCAGTTAGCAGTCTAGTGATTATTCTACAACACCACACCAGGACCCCCAACAACAGTATTAACAAGAAGTAATTAACCAATAGATAAAAAGGCAATTGCATTTGAATTATGGTGTTGGCAAACAATATTGAAAGTACTATGAACTACCAGAAAAACAAATAAATCTGTGATGGAAGAAGTACAGCCAGAATGCTCTGTAGAAATGAGGATGGCAAGACTTTGTCTCTCACTTTTTGGACATATTGTCGGGAGTGATCAGTCCCTAAAGAGAGCCATCATATTTGGTAAAGTGGAGTGTCAGCAAAAGAAGAGGAAGATCACCAATGAGATGGATTGACACAGTGGCAGCGACAATGGGGCTGAAACATAGCAATAATTGTAAGGATGGTTTAGTGTTTTCATTCTGTTGTGCACTGGGTCGTTATGAGTTGGAACCAACTCAACAGCACCTTACAGCAACAACAATATCTAACAGGTTGTTAGTATGAGTAACCTAGATGCTATAGCTCAGCAGTTCCCATGATGTAATTTTTGAGGATGCCAATCCCCAAAAGATGTTCCCACTCAAAAAAGATACTGGTATAAAAAAAGGATCCATCACTTGTCTATCAATTTGTTATACTATAGTGGCTTGTGTGTTGGTATGATACTGAAAGCTATGCCACTGGTATTTTAAATACCAGCAGGATCATCCATGGTGGATGGTTTCAGCCTCAGACAGACTAGGAAGTTTAAGATTCCAGCCTCAGACAGACTAGGAAGAAGGAAAGGCATACCACTCTTGAATGTTTGTTGTTGTTAAGTGACATGGATTCAGTTCCAACTCATAGTGACCCTGTATAGGGTTTTCGATGAGCAACTGGTGCATCTGAACTGCCAACCTTGCAGTTAAAATTGACCTTGTGATCCAATGTCTTAAAGATTTTCAGCTGTAGAAACCATATACATGGTTACTATGAGTCGGAACCGACTGGATGACACTTAAGTACAACAAAAACATAGGTAGATAGGTATGCTAAAGAGGTATGGGGGATATAAGGGAGCATATCAACCCAAAGATATAGGTTTGGTTGTGGCTATTTCTACCTACATAATTGTAGGTGCATGTTGCATGTATATTAATATAGTTACTAGAACACACAAGGGAGCAGTCATAAAAACTTTTTAGACATAAACAAACACCTAGCAAGACAAAGTTCCTAGGCTCAAAGGTAAAGAACCATAGAATTGAGTGACATCTATGTAAATTGGCACAACATATTTCATCATTACAATGTCTTACATACTAGTTTGGTGAGTAGCATCTGAGGTCTTAATATTTTGTGAGTAGCCATCTAAGATACAACTATTATTTCTTCCAGTCCAGAGCACAGGAGTCTAAAGAAAACCAAATACTCAAGGGGAGAAATTGGTTTAAAAAATTAATAGACCACATGAACCATAGCCTACACAACCCTGAGACCAGAAGTAGATGGTAACCAGGTACTCCACTACTCAGACTGGGATCACAACAGAGCATCCTGGACAAGTGGGAGACAAATGTAGAACAAATATCATATTAACAAAAAAGCCCAGACTTACTGATCTAACAGAATTGAAGAAACCCCAAGATTATGGTCCTAAAACACCCTTATAAGCTGGAGCTGAAGTGGTTCCTAAAGATCACTTTTGGCCAAAAATAGACAAGCTTATAAAATAAACAATAATACCAAAAGGGACTTGTTCCTTAGAACAATCAATTATATAAGATCAAAAGGACACTTACCCAAAAGCAAAGGAGAGAAGGCAGAAAGGAGGAAACAAAAATAACATGAGGAACCCAGGGCAGAAATGACACATTGGAAATGCAATCATGTCATGGAACACTTCATGTACGAACTATCAAAGAAGAAACTAATTTCAGTTAAAGCAGTTAAAAAAAAGAGAGAGAGAGTTTGGGCTCTGAAGTCAGACAATCTGTGAATTCTGGCTTTCCCATTGAGTAAAACTATGATTTGGACACGTTTTTATCCTCTCTGAGCCCAAATTTTGACACTGATATTTTGAGGATGATAAAGTACCTATCCCAGAGGATTCTTGGGATTATTAAATAGCTAGTGGCACTGTGAGTTATTGTGCTGAACTGCAAAGTTGTTTGAACTGCAAGGTCAATGGTTGAAACTCACCAGCTGCGCCTTGGAAACTCTATACAGGGTTGCTATAGGTTGGAACCAATTCAAAGGCACTTAACAACAGCAAGGCATGTAAAACATTTCACCTGGAGCCTGATAGGACTTGAGTGCTCCAGGAATGGAAGCTACCATCATCATCATCTGGCATTCAAAAGGTCACTGAGTAGCAGCTTTGCCTTTCAGGGAGAGCGTGGTAGTAAACTTAATGTCCACAATTCTGGTCTCACATCTTCCTAATTGGGCTATTGTCATTGTTTTGCCTGTCTGTCTCCCCACTAAATTGTGAGCCACTCAAAGACAACACGCACCCATTTCCCAGCACTTAGTGGGCATTCAATGCCTATAGGCTGGAACTCTGATAGCACTGTAGGATAAGCACTGGACTGTGAACCACAAGGTCAGTGGTTCAAGTCCACAATAATGAGATTTTGCCCCCACAAAAATTTACAGCCACAGAAAGCCTATACAAGTTCACTATGTGTCAGTACTAAACAGTAAGAAAAATAACAACAATGCCTTTCAGCCAGTAAACCACAAAGAGCTGTGAAGGAGGTCCAGGTTTGCTTTCGGTTGTTATTTGTTGCTGTGAACTTCCATTGCTTCAAGAAGTATTTTCAATCTCTACTCTGCTCAATAAGACATGTCCACCAAGCATACACATACATTCAAATGTACAGCAAAGTCTAAATACCATGTTAAGTTGCTAAATGCTTCCTCATCATTTCTGACTAGTCTCTTTGTGGACTAGTAACACCTTGTTTATGAACTAGCACCAGGTCACAGATCCCTCTGAGTAGCATTGTGTCCATTTTGTGGACTTCCTCAACACTTCCACAATGGAATGGAAAATCCTTGCCAAGGAAAAGTAATAAAGTATGCAGATAAGCAGGCGTGCTCCTTGGAGAGCCTCCTAAAAACCCAAAGCAAAGTGGGAAAACCACTATTTATCTTATTTGCCAGTGATTTTCTCTCAAACAATTTGTCTCCTGCCCTCTCCCTGCCAACCTGTCTTTCCTGCCGGACACAGTAGAAGTTGCCATGGATGCAGGTACACGAACGTCTAGAGTTGGACTAGCTCCAAGAAGTCTCTGAGCTCTCACACCTTTCCAGCAGGGGATTATCACCACCAGGAAAGGGGATTGGCTTGTGGCCAAAACATGGAGAGTGCCTTCTCAAAGGCTCCAAAGAGTGCTGCCAAATTCCCTAAGGGCCCACAGGAACATGACTGTGCATTAAAGATAGACAAGCCAGTACAATATTGTCTACCATTGGGCTCTCAAGTAGCTTACTGGGCAGCCCAAATGGACTCTCAGCTGCAACTTTAGCATCATTTCTCACTAACCCAGTGGTGGGTATTCCATGAGGAATGAAGTGGGCCAGCCTTGTGCCCCAGGCCTGGAATAGGTGTTCAACACCCACCAGAGCAAGAGCATTCTGGGACTCTCAGACCTGACTATATTCAAGTGTCCATTCCAACCAGAGGGTCATATTTCTGTTGCTTCAGTCAGAGTGCCTGCTTTCTCCCTGAGCATTCCAAATATTCCAAAGCTTACTAAGCCAACATCCTTTAAATACACAAACAGAATAAACAACTCTCAAAGTATGGAACTTTTGCTGAAAAAAATCATAATTCTTAGGACATCTTAAATGGCTACAAAACAGAGTCCAAATTCCTTTTCCTTAAGCTATCTTTCCCATGTTATCTTCCCCTGGTACTCACATATATGATATACCTCACAGACAACTGAACAGAATGGTATAAGTCTTGTATTTTCTATCCCTTGTGTTTGCTTGTGTGGCCCTTACCTTCAATTTCCACATTCACAATTTCTACCAATCCTTTACACCCTCCCCCACCTCAATTCACTTCCTAAACTAAGCCTTCTTGATGTTCCAGAGCATAATACCTGGGACATATTTTGTTTGTTTGTTGGATGCTGTCAAGTTGGTTCTGACTCATAGTGACCCTACGTACCACAGAGTCAAACACTATCTGGTGTGTACCATCCTTTCAATCATTCCTACGTTTGTTCCTATGCCCATTGTTGCAGCTGCTGTATCAATCTATCTTACTGAGGGGCTCCTTCTTTCTGCTGGCCCTCTACTTTACTAAACATGATGTCCTTCCCCAGGGACTGTCTCTCATGATAACATATGCCAGACAAAATCTTGCTATTTCACTTCTAATGAGCATTCTGACTGTACTTCTTCCAACACAGGTTTTTTTCATTCTTCTGGCAGTTCATGATATATTCAATATTCTTTGCCAAAATCATAATTTAAATGCATCATTTTTTCTCTAGTAGTCCTTATTCATTGTCCAGCTTTTTCATGAATATGAAATTACTGAAAAATACCATGACTTCATTCTAAAAAATGACATATTTGCTTTTTAACGCTTTCAAGAAGTCTTTTGCACAATGCAATATGTCATTTGATTTGCTGACTGTTGCTTCAATGGGCATGGATTGTGGACCCAAGTAAAATGAAATCCCTGGAAAATGATATGCAAAAGATTGAAACAAGACCTTCACCTCACACCTTATACAAAAATCAACTCAACATGGATTAAAGACCTAAATGTGAATCCCAGAATTATGAAGGCCATCAACGAAAAACTCAGGACAAATGTGAGGGCACTAATTCAGGAAATACACAGACTACAAAACATTTTGAAAACCACACAAACAAAAGTAGACAAAATACATGAGTGGGACATACTAAAAATTAAAAACTTATGTGCATCAAAAGACTACACTAGAAGAGTAAAAAGGGAACCCACAGAATGGGAAAAAATCTTTTGCAATGACACATCAGATAAGGGACTCATTTCAAAACTACAACACCTCTATAAGAAAAAGACAAATAATCCAATTAAAAAATGGGCACAGGACATGAACAGACACTTCACCAAGGAAGAGATCCTGGCAGTCAACAAACATATGAAGAAATGTTCAAGTAAAATGAAATCCTTGATAACTTCAATGCTTTCTCCATTTTTCATAACGTTGCTCATTGATGCAGTTGTGAGAATGTTTGTGAGGAATGGGACAATCATATGATCTAGCATGCCAGGAATGACAAATTGAAGAGGAATTGTGACACATTCATCATCAAAAAGAACATTTCAATATCTATCCTGAAGCACAATGCTATCATTGATTGGATAATATCCATATGCATACAAGAAAGATCAGTCAGTATGACTATTATTCAAATTTATGCATTAACTGCTAAAACCAAGGATGAGGAAATGAAAGATTCTTAACAACTTCTTTAATCTGAAATTAATCAAATATGCTACCAAGATGTACTGATAATTACTGATGATTGGAATGCAAATTTTGGACACAAAGAAGGATAGATAGTTAGAAAACATGACTTTGGTGATAGACATGATGCCAGAGATAACATGATAGAATTACTTTAATTGCTGCAAAATCATAGAAACCTTTATTAAACAACATATCAAGATGTGAAGCTATTATTTCTCAACAACCATCTAAGTCTATACACTTTTGAAGGTGGTGTTACCATGTGGGTTAAAAAGCTGGGCTGCAAAGTTGGTTTGAACTGTAAGGTCAATGATTCAAGCTCACCAGCTGCTCCTCGGAAACCCTACACTGGTTTACTATAAGTCAGAACCAATATGACAGCACTTAACAACAACAACAACCCTTCCCCTGAAGTCTTGGTGTGGTGCTGTGGGTCAATGTGCTGGACTGAAAGGTCAGTTTGAACTGCAAGGTCAGTGGCTAAGCTCACCAGCAGCTCCACGAAAACCCTGTACAGGTCGCTATGGGTCAGAACCAACTCAATGGCACTTAACAACAACAACAACCCTTCCCCCACAGAATTCTGTACTCTTCTGTTTATACCACGTCAAAACAGCAGCTTAGACATCCTCAGAGGACTTCAGTCCTGCTGTTTGAATATGGGAAACAAAAATAAGTCTGGAGGGGCAAGATCAGAGTTATGGGGTAGTTAGGATAAGATTGCCCAGCAGAATTCTCATTTGGCAGCCCTTACTACCTCTGGTAACGTAATGGTTACAAATTGGGCTGCAAACTGAAAGGTCAGCAGTTCGAAACTACTAGCTGTTCCATGAGAGAAAGATGAGGCTTTCTGTTCCCGTAAAGATACGCAGCCTTGAAAACCCTGTACAGGGTCGCTATGAGTCGGAACCGACTCCACGACACATAACAACAACAACAACAACTACCCTTGAAGAATGAGAAAGTACATTGTCATGATGGGGAAGAAATCCCTCATTGCAAGTTGTCTGGCCTCTTTCTTACCAAAGCAGTTTTTGATTTTAATAAAACTTCTCCCCAGTGAGTCCCTGTGATCAACATAATAGAATTTGCAAGACCAATAACTTATTTGTCACAAATACCTTTTTCCAACAGCGCAAATGGCAACTATACATGTGGACCTTGCCAGATAAGATATATAGTAATCAAACTGACTACATCAGTGGAAAGAAATGATGTAGAGGACTTCTGGCAAGATAGAGGACTAGGAAAAAATGCTACACAGACCTTTTACAACAAAGAAAACCAAATGAAAAAAATGCAGATGATAGTCCTGGAGCACCAAGCTTCAGATGAAGGGATAGAGAAGTGGACAGGATGTTTACTAGGAGAAGAAGCTGAACAGACACAACAATAAAAAGAGACACACAGGCGTCCTGTGTCAGCTCAGCTGGCAAGACATGGTGGGGCCATCTTGATCTTCTGGAGTGGCTTTGGAAGCAAAAAATGGCTTGGCAGTGCAGAAGCGTACCAGTAACTGGCAGCAAGAAAGACCTGCAAAGATGGTTCTAGCCAGCCCTGGAATAGCATTTACTAGAAGAAGAAATTGAACTGACAGGGGGGAAGTAAGGAGACAGACTGGCAAACTGTCTGCTGTTCAGATGCAGCATCTTGAAATTTTGTGAGTGATTTTGGAAGCGGATGGCAGCTTGGCAGTACAGTGGCATACTGGTGACCGCAGCAAGAAAGATACGATTTTTTTCTTGTTCCCCATGTGCCCCCAGTGACCTGAGGTGTGATCAGTCCCAACCCTCGTCCACCCAAAGCTCCTGCTCTCCAGGCAGTTGGAGGTGCACAATGTGACCTGAACAGATAGAAGCGACATCATTGTGAGTTGGGTGCTATCTACACAAAACCTGGCACCTGTATTTAGGTGAGGCCTGCTTCAGACTTGCAGAGCCAGCCCTGGCCAGTTCTGACCTAGCAGGAACTCTCATGGCCAACCCCCCAGGCTGCTCTCTGAGCTGGAGAGACCCTAATCCCAGTTTTGGGGGGGTCTGTGTGAACTACTTCTATTAGGATTAGATAACTTGACTTCTGCAGTTCTAGCAAAATCTACTTGAGATTGGTGCAAACAGCACACAGACAAAACCCAGCAAGTAACAAGCCCGGTTTATTAAGTTGTGAATAGTATACGTCTCAGAAGAGGAGAAGTGGGCGTCTCTGGCAAATGAGTGAGAGCCTTGGCCTTCTGTTCTTTCTCGCCCTCTATAGCATTTTTGGCTCTTTTCTACCAGGTTTAATTCTGATTGGTGGCAGAGTCTAGGTAGCGCATATTTTGGATCTTTTTTGATGGCCTTGTTGTTAAGTGCCATTGAGTCAGTTCTGACCCATAGCAACCCTGTAGAGGGTTTCTGAGGAGCTGGTGAGCTTAAACCACTAATCTTGCAGTTTGAACGGCTTTGCAGTTTGGCTTATTAACCCACAGTGCCACACCAGGACTCTTTTGATGGCCTGTTGTTGTTGTTGTTAGGTGTCATCGAGTAGGTACCGACTCATAGTGACCTTATGCATAGCAGAATGAAACACTGTCTGGTCCTGGGCCAACCTCACAATTGTTGCCACACTCGAGAGCATTGATGCTGCCACTTTGCCAATCCATCTCAGTGGAGGTCTTCTTCTTTTTCTCTGACCATCCATCTTACCAAACATGATATCCTTCTCCAGCGACTGGCCCTCCTGACAATATGTTCAAAGTATAAGAGATGAAGTTTGGTCCTCCTGGCCTCCAAGGAGCACTTCTTCCAACACAGATCTGTTTGTTCTTTAGGCAGCCCATGGCACTTTCAATATTCTCCTCCAACACAATAACTCAAAAGCATCAATTCTTCTATGATCTTTTCTATTCACTGTCCAACTTTCTCATGCTATCAGATTATTGAAAATACCATGGCTTGGGTCAGGTGTACCTTAGTCCTCAAGCTGACATCTTTGCTCTTCAACACTTTAAAAAGGTTTTGTGCAGCAGATTTGCCTAATGCAACATACGTCATTTGATTTCTTGACTGCTGCTTCCATGAGTGTTGACAGTTGATCCGAGAAGAATGAAGTCCTTGACAACTTCAATCTTTTCTCTGTTGTTAAGAATGTTGTTTACAGGTTCAATGGTGAAGTTTTTTGTTTTTTTGTTTTTTTTTACTTTGAGGTGAAATCCATAACGAAGGCTTTGATCTTCATCAGTAAATATTTTAAGTCCTCTCCACTTTCAACAAGCAAGGTTGTATAATTTACATATCACAGGTTGTTAATGAGTGATGGCCTCCAATCCTGATGCCACATTTTTCCTCATATAACCCAGCTTCTTGGATGCTCAGCATACAGGTTGAATTATTGTGGAGAAAGAATACAACCCTGTCGCACACATTTCTTAATTTTAAACCATTCAGTGTTCCCATGTTCTGTTCTAACAACTGCCTCTTGGCCCATGTACAGATTCCTCCTCATGAGTATAATTAAGTGTTAATAGTCTGTGCCCAGATGGCTTTACTGGTGAATTCCACCAAATATTCCAAGAAGAGCTGACACAAATTATACTCCAACTATTCCAGAACACAGAAAAGGAAGAAACATTCCAGAATTCATTATATGAAGTGAGCATAGATTTCATACAAAAACCAGGCAAAAACATCACTAAAAAAAAGAAAATTGTAGATGAATATCCCTTGTGAATATAGATACAATACCTCTCAACAAAATTTAGTCAATAGAATTCAACAACATATCAAAAAGTAATGCATAATGACCAGGTAGGATTCATTCCAGGTATGTAAGGATGGTTCAATATTAGAAAAGCAATCAACATAATTTGCCACATTTAAAAAAAAAAAAAAAGGTAGAAAAACCACATGATCCTAGTGATTGATTAGAAAAGACATTTGACAATATCCAGCATCAGTTCATTATAAAAGCACTCAAAAACATAAGAATAGAAGGGAAATTGCTCAATATAATTAAGGATATTGGTGTAGCACTATAGGATAAGCACTGGACTGCTAACTAAAGATCTATGGTTCAAACCCACCAGAAACTCTTTACAAGGTTGCTATAAGTTAGAACCAACTTGACTTCACTTAATAACAACCTAAAAAACCAACAGTTAACATGACTCTCAATGGAGAGAAACTGAAAGCCTTCTCCATGTGAGCAGGAACAAGACAAGGGTGCTCTTTATCCAATCCTATTTAATATAGTGCTGAAAGTCTTAATCAGAGATATAAGGCAAGAAAGGGAAATTAAAAGCATCCAAATTAGCAGAGAAAAAGTAAAACTCTCCCTATTTGCAGATAATATGATCCCATACATAAAAAAAATCACAAAGACTCAACAAGAAAATTATTGGAACTCATTGAAGGAGTCAGGAAAGTAACAGAATACAATATCAACATACAAAAACCAGTTGAACTCTTTTACACTAATAAAAATAGCCCTGAAAGAAAGCCAGGAAAAAAAACAATTTACAATAGCCACCCAAAGGATGAAATAATTGGGAATAAATCTAGCCCAAGAAACAAAAGACATTTACAAAGAAAACTACAAATATATATATATATATATATAATCAAAAGAGATGTAACTGGAGAATATATCATGCTCATGGATAAAAAGACTTAACATTGCCAAATGTCAACACTACCCAAAGTGATCTATAGATAAAATGTAATCTCAATCCAGATTAGATTCCAACATCATTCTTTAAAGAGATGGAAAAATTGACTGCTAACTATAAGGACCTTGGGGACTAAGGTGCTCCTGACCCAAGCCATGGCATTTTCAATTACCTCATATGGATGTGAAAGCTGGATGGTGAATAAGGAAGATCGTAGAAGAATTGATGCCTTTGAGTTATGGTGTTGGAGAATACTAAAAATACCTTGGACTGCCAAAAGAACCAATAGATCTGTTTTGGAAGAAGTGCAACCAGAGTGCTCCTTGGTGGCTAAGATGGCTAAACTTCATCTCTCATATTTTGGACATATTGTCAGGAGG
Source organism: Chrysochloris asiatica (assembly GCF_000296735.1). Taxonomy (NCBI): domain Eukaryota; kingdom Metazoa; phylum Chordata; class Mammalia; order Afrosoricida; family Chrysochloridae; genus Chrysochloris; species Chrysochloris asiatica. The sequence continues at coordinate 981,276 of NW_006408994.1, read as the reverse complement.
GAACAGTCACTGGAGAAGGATGTCATGCTGGATAAGATGGAGGGTCAGAGAAAAAGAGGAAGACCCCCAACGAGATAGATAGGCCGGTGGCATCATTGACGGTGTCAAGTGTGGCGGCGGTAGTGAGGTTGGCTCAGGATCGGACATTGTTTCGTTCTGCTGTGCATGGGGTCGCTATGAGTCGTTTCCGACTTGATGACACCTGACAACAACAACAACTATAAGGAAAAGAAAGAAACCTGGATATGCAAAACATTACTAAAGAAGCAGAACAAAATAGACGGCATCTCACTTCCTGATGTCAAAACCTAATACATAGCAATAGTGGTGAAAACAACCTGGTTCTGGTACAAGTAAGACACATACATCAGTGTAACAGAATTGAAAACCCAGAAGTAAATGCATCCATATACAATCAGCTGACACATTAAATAAGGAAGAGAGTCTCTTCAATAAATGGTGCTGGCAAAATTGGAAATCCATCTGCAGAAAAATGAAACAAGACTCATAGTTTACATCATACAGAAAAATGAACTCAATGAGGATTAAACACCTAAATGTAAAACTTAGAATTATAAAGATCATCAATGGAAAAATAGGGAAAAACTTAAGGGCTCTGATACATGGTGTAAATACACTACCAAACATAACTGAAAACATACAAACAGAAGACAAAATGGATGAGTGGGACTTCCAAAGTATTAAACATCTATATGCATCAACAAATTTCACCAAAAGAGTAAAAATAGAACCCACAGATTAGTGAATAAATGTTTTGCAATGACAGATCAGGCAAGGCACTAATCTTCAAAATTTAAAGAAAACTTCAATACCTCTACAAGAAAAAGACAAATAATCTAATTTAAAAAATGGATAGAGGACATGAACAGACACTTCACCAAAGAAGATAGTTAGGCGACAAACAAATATATGAAGAAATGTATGCAATCATTAGGCATTAGAAGTAAATCAAAACAATGAGAGATCAGTTCACCCCAGCACTAATAACAAAATAAAAATAAACAAATAAATAAAAAACAGACAGCAATAAGTGCCGGTATGGGTGTGGAGAGACTGGGATGCTTATATACTGCTGGTGGGATATGGGACTGTAAAGTGGTGCATCCACTGTGGAAAATGGTATGGTACTGCCTCAAGAAGTTGAAAATATCAATATTGTATGATTCAGAAATCTCTCTACTTGGTATATATTCTCAAGAAATAAGAGCCATGATGTGCATACATATGTGATCATTGCTACATTATTCACGATAGCAAAATGATGGAGACAGCCTAAATGCCCATCAGTGGAAGAGTGGGTAAACAAACTTTGATACACACATACATGATATACTCTGTGACATTGAGGAATAACCATAAGTCTGTGAAACATCTCATAACATGAATGAACCTGGAGGATTTTATACTGACTGAAATTAATCAATCACAAAAGGACAAATATTGCATGAGACTACTATCATAAAAACTCAAGAAGTGACTTTCATGCTAAAAGAAATATTCTTTGATGATAACCATGGGTTTGAGGAAGAAGAGAGTAACTCACTGGCTGGAAGGTAGACACATGTTAACTTGGGTGATGGGGAAGGCAATATACAACAGGAGGAAGGTAGGCAAAAGAAAAGAATGATGAAGACAGGGGAAGACACTTGGAGGAATGCAAGGGTTAAAAGGAACAGAGGCAAATACTGTTATATACACAACCTTGCAACAACATTGTTCTAAAGGTAGACATGAATGATACACAGGTTGAGTGGGTATGGCAGGAAGAGTGGGAGTATACCCACCCACAAATACATAAAGGTTTAGTAGAGGATATTTGTACATGGATATTTCCCGTTGTTGCAAATACATCTATGAATGTGGTGGATCAAAATTATGAAAACTTCTTAGGTACTACCAAACACCTTGAGGCAATGAATTACTGGGTCTGGGAACTCAGGATCATAGTCTCAGGTGACACCATGGTCAATTGGCATAACATAGTCCACAAATATAATATTCTATATTCTACATTTTAGTAGTGACTGGTATCTTTAATACTCATGCAACTATCTAAGGTGCAACTCTTTGTCTCTCCATGTGTGAAAGAAAGAAAAATGATGAACCTTGAAGATGCTTGGAATCAATTAATCTAATGGACTATTGGAACATGTGAACACTAGAAGGTCCTGATGAGAGTGGGAGAAAATGTGGAAGAAAATTCAAAATTAGAAAAAAGACCAGGCTTACTGGTCAGAAAGAGACTGGAGGAACCCAAGACTATGGCCCTCAGTCACCCTTCGGTTCTGGAACACAACCTCACCAAGTTTCTGCCAAGCAGTAAACAGGTATATAGGGAAACAATGACACATAAGGTATGCTCACTATGGAATGGTCAACTATTCAAGATCAAAGGACAACATTTACCTAAGGACAAAGCTCAGAAGTGTTGGGGGGAAAAATGGAATGGAAATAAAAATCACAGGGAGAAACTGGAATAACTGTTGTTAAATGGAGGGGATTGAAATCATTGGGATGAAATGAAGTGTATGATTTGATGAATATAAAACTGATGATCTTCTCTGTAAAGCTTTACTCAATTCACAATTAAAAGTTTCAAAAGTAAAAAAGAGAGAGAGAAAGAGAGATAGGTGGTGGATGAGCTAATTACCATCAGTCAGAATAAGGTCAGGGACCAACTTTTGAACAGACTATTAGCTGCTCATGTGCAAGTTCGTATTGAGTTTGAAGAAAGTTAAAACAATTCCACAATTTAGACCATCAGAAGAATAAATTTGACACATCGAACTCTTGAGCCGTCATGAGACGAGTTGTGAGATAACATCAAGAGCATCATACATGAAGAAAGCAAAAGGTGATAAAAAATACCTATCTTCTGCAGGATCCAGGATACCATCATTTTATTGTTTGATTCAGCAATAAAATCTTAGGTTTCTAACCTCAGGAAGGTTTTTATGTAATAAGGACTTTTCTGATAGAGACATGACTTTAGAAATTATGATATAGCCAAGTGATTTAATAAATGAGCAAGTGAATGCATCAGTGAAAGAATGACAGATTTTGACCTCTTAGGTTATCCTGAGGGTGCTTCCTTGCTCTATTGCACCTAGAATGGTTTTCTAATGGGTATGCTGTCTCCTTTCTTTGTCCCTGTCTAAAACCTTAAAATATTATTGCTGATTCCAACAAAACAACTGCCTCTAAAGGAAATTGCTTCTCTTAAAACTTTTATAGCAAGTTTCTGAATCTTACTATAAATAAACTGAAGCCAAGTCTATGAAGCAAAAGTCAAGACAAAAAGCATCTACATTTAAAATCATAAAAGAAGATTCCATCTTCTGTATTGTACAGGTAAGAAGAGATCAGGAGAACAGAGGGTCTCCTTCCGTGTTCCCACCTCAAACTGGTGGCTAAGGCAAAGCTGGAATACCTTCTGAGACTTCATGTCCATTGCTCACCACCAAGATTTGCTCTCCTGATGCTTAACAGAGCATTAAACAAAGACTTTGTCTCAAGAAATTTATATAGTTTATTCCTTGCACAACTATTTATTATTATTAAGTTTCAACTATGCTCCAGTAGGACTCCTGGTGTGTTGCTATAGGTTGACGCACTGGACTGCAAAATTGGTTTAAATTTCTAAGTTGGTGGTTCAAGATCCCCAGCCGCTCCTTGGAAACCCTATACAGGGTCCCTATGAGTCATAACCGACTCGACAGCACTTAACAACAACAACAATACCTCAGTAACTGTGGTTAACCCCAAGTGCTTAGACTGCAAAATAGAATTGTTCCTTTCTTCATGGTGTTTACTGTCGAGTTGCAGAGACAAGGCAATCAACACATGAGGAAACACTTATCTTTCAAGAAGTGCTATGAGGCCATTTGACCAGAAAATGATGAAGTCTGTTTAATGTCTACAAACACACACACATACATATATAATTGCCACATGAGATTCCAACTCATGTTATTGTTAGGTGTCATCGAGTTGATACCGACTCATAATAGTAACCCCTATATAGGGTCTCCCAGACTATAAATCTGTACAGAAGCAGAAAGCCTCCTTTTTCTTCCTTGGAGCATCTGGTGGGTTTGAACTGCAGACTTTATGGTTAGCAGTCCAGTACATATCCTACATTGCCACCAGGGCTCCTTTTAATCTCTCAAGTGGTGTTGAATCTGAGCCCTGAAGGAGGAGCAGGCATTCAATAGTAGAGGTAGAAGGAGCAGTAGGAAGTACTCTCCAGGCAAGGGGAATATACTGGGCAGAGGCCCTCCACACGGGCTCCTTCTTACACCATGAGTCTTGTCACCTAGGCCTTTACTTTTGATGTCACTCTTGCCTGAAGTTCTAGTGGAGGGAACGTCCCTTAGTCAATTGTGATCTTATGCTAAAAACACATGATTTACAATAAACTTGTTGAAACTCATACATCTAAATGAGTCTTACCTTTCAGAGTAATTATTGTGTGAGATGATGTTTTCACAGGATGGTCATTTCTAACAATGCCCTGCGTCTCTTTTCTAAAATAGTTCTCAAGATACCTTGTGCCGTAGTGAGTTATCTAATGTCTCATCTAGACATAGTCTGTGTTGGGAGTGATTTGAACCAAAGGTCTCAGACTTGAGGGCAGTTTAACTGAAGGATTGCAACTAAACAGTTGTGGTCCAGAAAATCGGGCTGCTTCCAGGTCAGGTTGTCCCCTGAGGAATTTGCAAAGCCTGCCTCAGGGAACGAGAATTTGCAAAGTCTTTCCTTGTACACAGCCATGGTCTTCAGTTTAGTCTGCAAAAACATCTAGCTGCCTTATCGCTGTTTCCCTAGCAACTGCATTCTTCCGATAAAGTCCCACTTACTTCTTGCATCTATACACCAAAAGTTTCTTTTGCACTCTTTTCCCTGTCCCCAGCTCTCCCCTTTGATTTGTGTCTATAATAAGTGTGCTGAATCTAGGTCTTAGTCACAGTATCTCTATCAGAGTGCTGTGTCCCACCTGGTCCCAACTTTACTATTTTCATTTTGTGTCTTGTGTCTTCCTTTTTTCCTAATCTCCCATCACCCCTACTCGGGTTTAATCTCTCTGTGTGGGTCACAGAGTATAGCCACTTGTCAGACAAGCAAGTCTGTTGTTATTAATTGCTGTCCAGTTAAGTCAGTTCCAACTCATAGCGACCTTCTGTAGGCTTTCTGAGGAGCAGCTGGTGAGTTTGAACTGCCAACTTTATAGCTCAAATTGACCTTGCAGTCCAGCGCATTATCCTGCAGCACCACACCAGGACTCCATAATCTATAATCCCACAAAACAATGTTTCTGCCCTGGTGGGTCTGGATAAGAGAAGATAAAAGAAGATACTGATAGGATGACATGATTCAGTTATAGATGTTAACAGAGTTCATTGTAATTGTAAAAACTTGAAACTCTAGCATGGTTTAAAATGAGCCATCTAAGAAACAGGAGGGGAATCTCACTACCATCAAAGAAAAAGAGCCAAGAGGGGAATGTGTCCTTTGGACCCTGAGATCCCTACACATTGAACCTCCTTGACCCAGGAACAGAAAGCTGTGACACTGGAGGAGTGGCAGAGAAGCAATAGCAGAGAATCAAGAACCAGAGTATGAGATAAAGCAATAGATTTCTCAGTCCAGGGTGCAAATAAAGCTGAGTGAGTCTGAACAGGAAGTTTGCTTGTATAGTGGGATGCCTCTAGGCATTGAAGTGGGGGCACTAGTTTTGCTAACCCAAGGAGCTAGAGCCGAGTGCCTTCAAACTGAGGTTTATGGTGGAGTTGTGTGTCCTTTGGGAATTTATCAGCAGATGACTGGAACAACTGTGGCCTGAGCATTTCTGACCTCAAATTGTAACTTGTTAATTTCCCTGTTGTTGCTGTTGTTAAGTGCGGCTGAGTCAGTTCAGACTCATTGCAACCCTGTTTAGGGTTTCCGAGGATCAGCTGGTGAGTTTGAACTGCTGACCTTGTGGTTCAAACCTAGCTTATGGTCCAATGCTTATCCTATAGGACCACACCAGAACTATGTTAACTTTCCTATTAAACCCCATAACTGTGAGTATGGTGTCTGAGTTCTGTGTGGCCAGTGCAATGGATTATTGAGCCCAGTTGAGTAGAGAGGACTGTGAAAGGAATGGTTGTGCTTAATTTTTTTTGCATACATATTGAAAAACTTCATACAAATGATCATGGTATCATCATTCTATATCAATTCTAAAATAAAGATAAAATTTGATTACTCTTCATTTTTTTTCCCAAAATGACTCCAATTTCTCAACATGAGGATGATCTACACAGAGTGAACTCTGTCCTAGTTCAAGTCTGTGAGTTGACCCAGTTAAGTTCATATACTGAAGGAGACACTCCATGGTCCAAGGCCAGAGCTAAACAAAGACAAGGTGCAGTTGACCCACTGGCTGGAGAATCAAGGCTGAGCATCCTAGGTAACCTGGCATCTCTTTTCCTTCTCATTTGGAAGAAGTCCATTATATGGGATAATTGCAACCCACATTTATTGAAGCTCAAAAGCCTAGTAAGTATCTGAACTGAGGCCAACACAGGTCTGATTCCAAAGCTATCTGCTTTTCAGAGCCACATGAGTACTTCCCAAAGCGTATCATGAGCTCAATCCAAGAGAGGGCAACTCATCTGGGTTTGGGCATCCAGATTCCTAGACTTCTGTCTCCAGCTTCATGAAAACTTAATTATTCTTAGGTGCCTCACAATTATTCTCACGGGACTTTAGAAGTACTGTGCTGTGTTGCACCATTTCATTAATTCATTCATTAGAACTATATATCTTAATTATTGTGCTTATTATGAAGCAGGCATAGTGCTAGGTGTTAAAGTTGTAATAGTGAACACGTCATACATAGCCCTGTGAGTTTATAGTATAATGGTAAGATAGATAAGAATTAGCAACACCTTCACCTATTTGTAGAGTGAGAATAATGGAGAAATTATCCTTTTTTTCACGTAATTTTTCCATTTTTTCTGTAATTACTATGTATTTATTACGTCTATAATAATATCACACAGATTTATGCTTCAAAATGTCCACAGCTGATGCAGAGACCCATAGCCATGTGGGTAACTGATACATTCACAGTTGCATTGCCTTGTTTTCTCATATTTTCATATAAACATACCTTACATTTTTGGCAAAGTCTAACCTGCCTGAATAGGAGTCCTACTTCATTCATCTGGTATGAATCCAATGCTGAAGACCAAGAAAAGTGGTAGAAAGTGGGGAAGCAGAAAGCACAAAGGAGAAGGGGAAAGTCAGGTGGTGTAAGTTGTCTTCACGTACTTTTTACTTATGAAAGGTTCAGGTAAGTAAATAGTATTTACCTTCCAGCCAAAAGGCATCTCTCAATGTAATTCTTATGGGAAGAGAGGTGAATGTAGTTAGTTGGCAGAGTGCCACACTGGTCCACTAAATCAGCCGAAGTGGTGCTTTGGGATAAAGCACTAGACCACAAGGTCAATTTGAACCACAAGGTCCATGGTTCAAACTCACCAACTACTCCTTGGAAACACTATATAGAGTTGCTATGAGTCAGAACTGACTAGACGATACTTAACAACAACACTTCCATTATGCATTCCCTAGGTGGTGCCATCATTTAATGCACTTGACTGCTAAACAAAAGTTTATTGGTTCAACTCCATCTAGAGGCTTCTTGGAAAAAAGCCCTGGTAATTTATATCTGAAAAACTGCCATTGATAACCTCCTGTAGAGTTCTACAATGACCAGGAATCAATTTAATGTCAACTGGACCAAACGGACCAATTGTTCTCCAGAGGGTGAGTGTGACCAAGCTGTGTATGCTCTTTAGAGAGACAAGCTTGAGGTCTGGAGCTGCCTCATGCATGCTATCTTAGAGAAGCAGTTCTGGAAAAGGGTATCTGTGAGGCTGTTGTTCAATCTATTACAACTTTGTGTATTATCTATAGGAATATCCATTTCATCAGTAAAATCTCAGGATAAGATCCATGTGCTTAAAATGCTAATTTAGATGCTGCAAGAAACAGTAAAAAAGACCCACACAGCAGACACTTGCCCCTTTACTTACACCTTCAAACTCCTAAATTATAGAATAAAACTTCTCTTGTAAAAGTATTAACACACCTACGCATATAAGCAGACAACCACACATATACACTCAAGTCTGTGAAGACATACTCAAACAATCCTTTTGATTTCATCTTTTCAAAATTTTCCAAAGTGCTCACTTTCCAAAGCCATCTAGAATATCATTTAATACCTGATGCTGTTGCAGTTCCTCTGTATTCCTAGGACTAGGATGGGAGGTGAATGTAAATGACTTTAGACATGCCCTGTAAACACAGTTGGTTTTACTAAATATCCACTCTGTCTATTTATGAGCAAGCTGCCTTTTTCTGTTTCAAGTTCGCAAGGAAATGATCCTGCCTAACAGAGTTTAGTTGAATCCCGAATTATTGAGAATAGATATAAAAACTTTCCTGGTGCGGTGTTCGAGGATAAGCACCAGACTGCAAACTACAAGGTAGGTGGTTCAAATTCACCATCCACTCCTCAGAATCCTATACAGGATTGATACGAGCCACAACCAACTCAATGGCACTTAACTAAGAAGAACAACAAAAAAGTGTGGTGTGTAACATAGTGTCTGGTTGGTGGTGGTGATATGTTGTGGAGTTGGTTCCAACTCATAGCGACTAGTATAGGGTTTTCAAAACTGTAAATCTTTATGGGAGCAGAAACCTTTATCTTTCTCCCGTGGAACAGCTGGTAGTTTCAAACTGCTGACCCTCAGGTTAGCAGCCCAACTCATTCATAACCACTACACTACCAGAGCTCCATAGCATAGTGTCTAGCCCATGGAAAACTGTAATAAATAATGAGTTCTACCAAAAGCTTTACTTCAGTAAGTCAAGTTTAAAACATGCAACATTTTTAGGGATCCTTCCGTCCTTCTCCCGCTTGGTCCCTGCCCCTCCTTGCTCCAATCCTTTAGTAAATTCACTAATGTTTTTATTTTTGTAAAAATGCAGCACACAGGAAAAATAATTGCTCTAAGCAGTATTCTACTTTAGACAGCACCTCACTCACAATGAAAGAAGTAGGGATGCTCACATCTATGTAAGTCTTTAATTAACTACACATCTGCACATGTCTACACCCCATTTACACCAAAATTATTTTTTGAACTACAGATAATTTTATAGATAAAACCAAAGAAATTCTTATAAATTCCTGTTAAAGTGAGTGTAAGCACTATTTGTATGAAAGTGGTTGTTCCCAGATGAACATGAAGTCAAGGTGTGAACTTTTAGATGACTGGGTTTTCCCGTTGCCTTCTCAGTTGAAAAAGTTAAATGAAAAATGTAAGAAGTTAACAAAAGTTTAAAACAACAATAGAGACATGTCATCAGTACAAGCATGATTTATGACCCAATATTCTCTACCAGGAGTAACTGTCATCAGTTTTCTCCTGAGGGATATCACTCCCTGCTGGGATGATGGTGTGGGGTGTGGCTGAAACAGGGATAAGGAAAGGAGATGGTTTGATTTGGATTCCACAGGACTTGAATTAAAATTGGATAAGAAGTGAAGGCAAGGAAATCTAGGTGGCAGGATGCCCTTGTTTTAGAGCTTAAATGCTAAACACCTTGGTCTGTGGAAGGCTGTGCCTTATAATGGGAGCCCTGTCTTCACTTTGGAGTCCTGGTGTGGTACTGTGGGTTAATGCACTGGACTGCCAAGTCACTTTGAGCCACAGGCTAATGGTTCAAATTCACCAACTACTCCTTGAAAACCTCATACAGGGTCGCTGTGGGTTGGAACCAACTCAATGGCACTCAACAACAACATCTCTCCATTTTGAGTCTTGGCATAAGTTCAGATTCCACTTGAATTCTTTCTGACCATTAGCCGTCAATATGACAGCTTTGTCCTTAGGTAGAGTGTACTTACATGCAGATTACAATTCGCTGGCCAATCTAGGGAGGATCAATCTTGCTATCAGGGAACTTCCTTGTGTGTGTGTCCTCAACGATTTGCCAATTATAGCTGCATGTCATTAAAAAGTTGTGGGATAGGTGGTTATGACTCAGAACCACATGATCATATCCCAACTACTGGGTTGTCAAAGCCCAGGACCAATCCTGAAAATTTAAAGTCTGCAATTGTGTAGTTATTTCACTCACTGTCCATTCCCTGCTCTGCAGTCCCACCTGTAATAGTTCAGATATGCACAGGTTTGTCCCAAACAAAAAGTGTTTAAACATGTCTTTATGGTCTGCAGATGGTTGCAGACAAGTTCTCTCAGTAACTTGTCTTAGTCTTGGTAGTTGTTATTGTTGTTATGTGCCATGGAGTCAGTTCCAATTCATAGAGACCTTGTGTACAGGGTTTCTGAGGCTGTAAGTCTTTATGGGAGCAGAAAGCCTCATCTTTCTCCCATGGAACAGCTGGTAGTTTCAAACTGCTGACCCTGAGGATAGCAGCCTGATTCATAACCATTATGCTACCAGAGCTCCTTAGTCTTGGTAGAATTGCTTTTAAAAAAACAAAACAAAGATCCAATCAAAACAGTAGCTTCTGAAGGGATATGCCGGGCCAGTAAAATTCAAGACATAATTTGAGTAGGTTATGTTGCAAAAAGTTATGGTGACTTTGGGGGATTCCAGAGGGATCATCTTAATAGATTTTCTTGAGGGACATAGGACATAATGGGGCTTATTACAAAGAAGTTTTAAGAAAATTGAAAATTGCATTGATAAGAAAAAGGTCAGGAAAGTTGTGCTGAGGAATTTTTTTCCATCATAACAATGCACCTACCCATATTCCTGAAGACTAGCAAGGGCTGTCCTACGAGAGTTTCATTGGAAAACTTACTGCATCTGCCCTACAGCCTTGCTCTTACCTTCCAGATTCCTTTTTGTTCCTCAAACTCAGAAAAACATTTAAAAGGAGTCCCTCAAGAATACCAAAACTGCCATTTTGATGTGGTATAAATCGAAGAACACAGAATTTGGGAGGGAAGGGTGACAGAGAAGGAAACAGGGCTTACAGAAGAGTATAGACCTAGATGGAATATATGTTGAGAAACAATAGCTTCACATTTTGATATTTTTGTTTGTTTTGCAACAATACTTTTTTACTTACTCTCATATAGAGACAATCTAGAAAAGCAATCTCACTTTTTGCTAAATCTGGATCCTGCGTCTTTTGGACTTCAGCCAGTGGCCTGCCATATTGCCTACTGAGATTTGTCAGCATCTTCAGCTACTAGCATACTTAGCATACTATCTCAATAAATCTTGGGTTTGTGGGACCCTACAGCTATACAAGACTCCTGGTGTGGCACTGTGGGTTAATGCGTTGGACTGCAAAGTCGGTTTGAACTGCAAGGTCGGTGGTTCAAGCTCACCAGTTGTTTCTCAAAAACCCTATACAGGGTCGCTATGGGTCAGAACCGATTCAATGGTACTTAACAATAATAACAACTATACAAATCAGGAGAAGCCTCCATCCTGACATCTGATCCACAGACTTAGGACTTGTCAGCCTCTACAACCAAATGAGCCAGATATGATAGGGATAAAAAATTCATGGAAAAATGCTATTATCTATTTTTTTTTTGATTGGGTAAAACCGTTTTTACTAACTGACCAAAGCACTTGATTTTGTTTTCTGATTTGAGGTAAAACCATTAAACATAGTTCATGAGAAAATACAATGACTATTTTACTACAAGAGTTCAAAACCTCACTAGTTGTTCATCTAATACTTTTGCAAATACCTACAATTGTATAGTCTACTTAAACTAAATTTAGCATTAATCAAAAAACTGGCATCAAAGACCCAGGCACTTTACTACTACTTTCACAGTGGCTACAGTTTTGTAAGAACAGAAGAATAACTGTTATTTTAGGAATATATTTAAAAATTTACTTGGCTAGTGATGTTTTCCTCATTCTTTGGGTGAAGGCTTTTAGGAGAGAAAACACCTGCTCCTCTTGTTCTGTATGCATCCCCCTCACTTTAAATTGTGTAAAATAACCATTATTTCATCATGAACATGGAGACTGAGAAGATAGTGTCATAATCTTATAAATTTCAGTTCATAGACAAGCCAGCTTACTCTCATTTTAAGCTTTTCCTTTGTCTCTTCAGATCCTGTTTTAATACAAAGAAGTGCAGAAATACATTAATACACTCAACAGATTTGTTTTCCAAGTGAGTTCAGCTCTAAGATTTCATTTTCTTACTGGACAGCTCTTGAGATTCAAATCAAACACCAAATGCTTTGGAACGCTGTCGATTTGCTTTAGAGGTAGAGAAAGCAGATACCATGCAGTTAAGTCAATTGAAAAGCAAGGTTCTTTAAAGAACATCATGACTCAAACTGGGTCCTTTGTTCTTGGTATTTGAAGGAATTCACACATTTAACATTCTCACCTCTTTGGGGAAATATCAAAGTCTTACCTGTCTTTAAAAAAAAAAAAAAAGTTCCAATTCAGTCTGTACTAACTACAGTTGAGGGGGAAAAGTATTAACATTTATATGCTAGCACTAAGTTTCCCTTTCTGGATTTGTGACAGTCAGTCTTACTAATGATGTTACAGATAATTTAAGAATGTACAGAAAGTTCAAAACTTCTTCAGATATTGGAATCACGATGCTTTAAGGACAAACTGGAATGTTACAAATGATCTTGCAAAATATAAAAATCGATAAGCCTCTCCTGAATGCTCTAATCATTTTTACGATCATTCTCATCTTTCAGCTCTTTCATCACATGAGCACACAGTTGGCTCCTCTCTCGCTCCTTTAGCAGTTTGTTTGCCCACGTGATGGTACCTGAACGGGAATTGTGAGTCCCAAGCACTTAGAGACTCCGCTGGGCAGGAGTGAAGTCAGATAGGTCCATATAATAGTCCTTCAGTGCTTCCTTCTCCAGGACGAACGTGGCAAGGCTCCTGGATGCATCTCTTCCGACAAAGACACCTTGACGTTGATGACCATCAGTATGTGTGGGTCCTGGATGCCGGCGTCGAAGTGCAGCAGCTCTGCAGGAGTGAAGTTGCACACTTGAAGCAGGGCAGCGGGGAGACTCGCCATTGTCGCAGTTCCTACACCATCGCTACTGGCTACCGGCTGGTCCCCACGCAGGATCTTGTAGAGGCCGAACAGCAGCAAGTTGAGGGTGGAAGTGAAGATCTCGTGCAGCAGCTTGCCATCCTCTAGTTCTCCCGAGTGGGACCCATCTCAGAGCAAAGGTTGGGCCCCTTTAAGCCAGGCTCCGGAACTCACCGCTTCCTCCTGTCTCTCAACCAGGGACTCAAATTTCATTATCTTTTCTATGAACTTTTTGAAGCCCTCTTGCATAAGTTGAATTTTATGACTTAGTAGAATAAACACTCTACTTCTAAATGCAAAGTCGGCTGTTCAAGCCCATCAGTCACTCCCCAGAAACCCTATACGGGGTTACTATGACTTGGGACCAACTTTATGGAATTAACAAATTTGAATGGTGTCTGAAGGTAAAATAAGGGTACTGATTGGGGAAAAATGGGATCCTGAAACTTGGGATAGGGGCATATGGGCAGATAATCAGGAAACTGAAGACACTGAGCCCACAAATCCCATTGAATCACTCCAGCCAACAGCACCAGCACTTCTATCTCTAGCTGATGAGATTAACCCTAGCTGTGCTTGATGAGTCTTTGACTGAGATATTGCAGGTCTAGGGCATTCGCTGAACCACTGCTTGAGGAGGAAGCCCTACAAGACATTGTTGAATAGCCCCCAGGAACCAACAGCACAACCCATACTAGACCCATGACTAGATTTAAGTTCCACTGACCCCAAAGGGTAAAGTGCAAAGTGTGGCCCAGAAAGAGGTATACTATACTCCAAACAAGCTGCTTGATTTTTCTAATACATACTAACAGAAACTTGGAGAATATGTGGGAATGGCTATTAAAGGGGTGGGATAAAGGTGCAAAGAACATAAAGGTGGAACATAAAGTCTGAGTTTATTGATGTGAGTCCACAAAGCACAGATTTTTCATTTAATGTTTTCAGCTGAAAAGACTAATAAAGGATCTAATAGTCTCTTTGGTTGGTTCATTGAAGCATGGATTATGCAGTTGTCTACACTAAGTCAAGTTGAAGTAATAGACCTGTCTTGGTAGAAGAAGGTATTTAAAAGTGTAGGGAAATTGGCATGTTAAAATGGATTTATCAGGTTAGACTCATAGGCCAACACATAGTTTTTTGAGGACACATCTTTTATCACAACAGTGAGGAACAAATTTATAGACGAAACCCCAGCATCCTTGAAGACTGCTGTGATTGCTAGTTTATGTTGTCATATTTGACAGTGGAAACCACTCTACTTTAATTAAGATCCATAACTACAATGGAGTTGAGGGACATACAGTAGCACATCATTACCAATGATAAGGTGGGGATACCGTAATGAACAGCAGAGTCAAAGCAGTAACCACAATAGTCTGACTCATGGACGTATGTTGTTGCTTACATAGACATTGTATCCACAGGAATGAAATCAATGAGAAATCTGTAAAACATTTACTTGATCTGTACAAGCTGAAGAATTCTAGCTCAAGTGAATACCAGTCTAAGTTGAGTCTCCAGAGTGGAGCCATGCCTCTCAATCCATCCCCAGAGTCAATTTACAGACCCACAACCCCTTAAATAAAAGGGAGGACAGGTCTCCACGAAGAATGATCCCATTATAATGCCAAAAATTTACACTGCTAATGTTTCTCCCAGACTTTTTACAAGAGTGACTCTTCACTGGGGAAAACTAAGTAATCAGACTTTTGGGGGGATTATCACTATGGCCCACCAGTCAGAGAATGGAGGTCAGGCATCACTAAATTGATCCTGCAATTCTTTTCTCAGTTCTAGAACACATGACTGGAATAGACACACTAAGCAATGGGCAGAACACGCACAATGGATCCCAGATATGTGGAATAAGGTTATTGAACCTTAAGGTCAGCGGTTCGAAACTACCAGCTGCTCCGCAAGAGAAAAGATGAGGCTTTCTACTCCCGTAAAGATTTACACCCTCGGAAACCCTGTACAGGGTCGCTATGGGTCGGAACCGACTCGACGGCACTTAACAACAACAACAAAATGGTAGTCACTAGAACTTCCCTACCTAGGAAAAGAGTAAAACAAAAACAATACTGCATTCCTAGATCGATTGCATAGATTAGTTCCACTATCAAGGACTTGAAGATATGGGAGTGGTGAGTCCCTCACATCCCATATAATTTGTCTATTTGTACAGTACAAAAAATAGATGGATCTTAAAGAATAAATTTGAATTATTATAAATTAAACTAGGTGGTCACTCCAATAGCAGTTTTGTTCCAGATGTGGTTTCGTTGCTTGAACAAATTAATACATTTCTTGGTACCTGATATGCAACTATTGATTTAGTCCATGACTTCCTCTCATTTTCAGTTTCAAAGAATCACCAGAATCAGTTTGTCTTCAGCTTGCAAGGCCAGCAATTCACCTCAAAGGTACATCAACCCTCTAGCATTATATCACAAGGATCTTGATCTTCTCTCCTTCCCACTAGACAGGACACTGGTTCATTCCACTGATGACATTATGCTGATTGGACCTAGTAAGGAAGCAGTATCAATGATTCTACACATATTGGTAAGACACTTTCGTGCTAGAGGGATATTAACCCCACAAAAATGCAGGTTCTACACAGAGAGGGAGAGGGGCTGTGTGCTGATGACCGGGGGGCATGCTTGTAGTGTATATCCTTTGGATGGTTGATGATGCATGGAGGGGATTGTAACCATAGCAATGAAATGATACACTATAGGATGAATGTAAAACTAATGTTCTCCCATGTAAACTATCACATCATTCACAATAAAACATATAAAAAATTCAGGTTCTTTTCATCTCAGTGAAATATCTAGAAGTCCAATGGTGTGGGACATGTCAAGATAGTCGTTCTGCAGTAAAGGATAAATTATTGCATCTGGTCCCTCCCACGAATATAAAGGAAGTACAATGCCTGGTGGATCTCTTTGGATTTTGGAGGCAACGTATCCCTCATTTAGGTGTGCTACTTCATCCTATTTATCAAGTCACTAGAAAAGCTCCTGAGTGATGCTCAGAAGAGAAGACTCTGCAACAGGTTCAGGCTACTGTGCAATCTTCTTTGTCACTTGGGTCATATGATCTGTATGATCCAATGGTGTGTGTCTTAGACTGGGTTCTCTAGAGAAGCAAAACCGTGAGGCTTATATATGTATATATTATTGTTGTTGTTGTTGTTAAGTGTCATCGAGTAGGTTCTGACTCATAGCAACCCTGTGTAGGGCTCCCAAGGAGCAGGTGCTGAGTTTGAAACATCGGCAGCCTTGTAGTGCAAATTGACTTTGCAGTCCAGTGCTTATCCTACAGCACCTCACCAGGACTCTGTGTATATATGCAGAGAAATTTACCTCAAGGAAATGACTTATACAGTTATAGAGGATTGAAAGTTCCAAATCTGTCCATCAGGTGTCAGGCTGGAGGCTTCTCTTGACTTACATAGCTGTAGGGACTAGTGAATCCCAGATCTGAGATCAGTTGACAGACTATTGGATACAGAGGCTAATAAATCCAGGTCAGCAGGTAAGATAGCAGGCTGCTGATGACTCCCAGGATCAGCAGGCAATATGGCAGACCTCTGCCTCAAGTCCAAAGAACTCAAGTTAGATAATGAGTCAACACTGCACCCAGATCCAACAAAAAGCAAACAAACATTGCCTGAGTGCCCACATACATTGAAAGAAGGCAACAATCTCTTTCAAGCTGCTCATTGCCTATCCAGCATGCATATCTCAACATTTCATCAGATCTCATCACGGGGAAACATGACCCAGCCAAGTTTACATACAACTTTAACCACCGCAGTGCTTGAAGTGTCAGTAGTAGATAGAAATACTTTCTGGAGTATTTGGTGGGCCTCAGTTGGTGAATCACAGCACAGACCCTTAGAGACAAAGCCCTGCCACCTTTGCAGATTACTACTATTTTCAGAAACAACTTTTGACTTGTTACAAGGACTTAGTAGAGCTGGATGCCTAATAATAGGCTACCAAGTCCCCATGCGGCCTGAGGTGGGTATTGTCTGACTCACAGAGTCATAAAGTTGGACATGCATGGCAACACTCATCATTAAATGAAGGGAATATACATGAGATCTGGCTTGAGAAGGACTTGTAGGCACAAGTAAGTTGCATGAGGAAGTGGTACAAATGCTCACGGTCTCCACTTCTGTCACATTACCTTCCCTCTCCCAGTCTGCATTCTGACCCATAGAGACCCTGTATAGGGTTTCCAAGGAGTAGCTGGTGAGCTTGAACCACCAACCTTGCAGTTTAAATGACTTTGCAGTCTGACACATTAGCCCACAGCACCACACCACAGGATCATGATGTGTTCCTTAAGATTAGTTGACTAAGAAAAACCCATGCCTGGTTTACAGATAGTTCTGCATAATTTGCAGGCATCACGTTGAGAGTGGACAACAGTAGCACTGGAGCCTCTATCTGGGACCTCTCTGAAGCATAGTGCTGATTCATGGGCATTTTTGTAGCCAATGGACTGACTGGATAATCAGGGACTTAGATTGGAATATTGGTGAAAAGGAGATATAGAGAAAAGAGACATGGATAGACCTCTGAATGAACCAAAGAAGTAAAGATATAGCTTCACCTTTTTCCCACAGAGTGACTGGTGGGTTTGAACTGCCAACTTTGTGGTTAACGGCTGAATGCCTAACCCAGAGGACCACCAGGGATATATATATATATATATATATATTTGTGTGTGTTGTTGTTAAGTGCTGTTAAATTAGTTCTGACTCATAGCGACCTTGTATAGGTTTCTGAGGAGCAGCTGGTGGGTTTGAACTGCCAACTTTGCTGCTCAAACTGACCTTATGTTCCAGCGTATTATCCTGCAGTGTCACACCAGGACACACCCTCTCTCTGTCTCTCTCTGTCTGTCTCTCTGTCTCTGTCTGTCTCTCTCTCTCTCTGTCTCTCTGTCTGTCTGCCTGTCTATCTATCTATCTATCTATCTATCTATCTATCTATCTATCTATCTATCTATACATCATTGTCGTTGTTGTTGTTGTTAAGTGTTAAGTGCTGAGGAGTGGCTGGCTGGTAACCAGTAACCTTGAGGTTCAAAGCAACTTTGCAGTCCAGCACATTAACCCACAGCACCACACCAGGAGGTATATGTATATATATTATTGTTGTTAGAGTCCTGCTGTGATACTTTAGGATAAGCATTGGACTGCTAACCACAAGGTCAGAGGTTCAAACCTTATTCAAAATTGCCATGAGTCTGAACCAGCTTGTCGTCACTTAACAACAACATGATTCTGACTCATATGACCCAGTACAGAGTTTCCAGGAGCACATGATGGGTTTGAACCGCTGGCCTTGTGGTTAACAGTACAGTGCTTATCCTACAGTACCACACCAGGATCCCATGTATATGCATATGCATATATGTATGAATATGCAAGTTCTTGTTAAGTGGAGTCAGTTCCAACTCATAGCAACCCTATATAGGGTTTCCAAGGACATACATATTTATGTACATATACATGTATATATGTTGTTGTTTTGATGTGCCATTGAGTTGGTTTCAACCCATAGCAACCTTATATACGGCTTCTGAGGAGTGGCTAGTGAGATTGAACTTCTGACTTTGGGGTTCAAACCGACTTTTTAGTCCAGCGCATTAACCCACAGCGCCATACCAGGACATATTGTTGCTGTTGTTGTTATGTGCCATCGAGTCGGTTACGACCCATAGTGACCCTGTATAGGGTTTCTGAGGGTGTAACTCTTTACGGGAGTAGAAAGCCTCATCTTTCTCCCGACCAGGACATATATGAAAGTATAAATGTATATAAATTTCACTGATTTTGCTTTTCCAGAAACGTCAACTTAAGACAGTATCTATTTATGTATCTATGTATCTATGTATCTATCTATCTATCTATCATCTATCTATATATCTATCTATATTTGGAGCCCTGGCTAAACATTTGAGCGCTAGTCAAAAGTTTGGTGGTTCAAACCCACCAGACACTCTGGGAGAAAGGTATGATAATCTGTTTCTATGAATATTGTTATTGTTGTTAAGTGCTGTTGAGTCAGTTGCAACTCATAATGACCCTGTAAAGGATTTTCAAGGATTGGCTAGTGAGTTTGCACCACAGACCTTGCAGTCTAGTGCTTATCCTACAGCATCACCCTTGAGGTCCTATGAAGACAGTTCTCTAACTACCCCATAGGGTTGCGGAGCCTAAATCAATTTGGTAAATGAAAAGTTGTTTGAACTGCAAGGTTGGTGGTTCAAGCTCACCAGACATCCCTCAGAAACCCTACACAAGGGTCGCTATGGGTCAAACTCGACTCGATGGCACTTAACAACAACCTCTCTATATATAGTTGTCTTGGTGTGGCGCTGTGGATTAAAGCAAGATCAGTTTGAACTACAAGGTTGGTAGTTCAAGCTCACCAATTGCTCTTCAGAAACCCTCTATAGAGTCTCTATGGGTCAGAACTGACTTGGCAGCACTTAACAACAACAATCTCTATATATGGAGTCCTGGTGTGGTGCTATGGGGTAACGTGCTGGATTGCAAGGTCAGTTTGAGCCACAAGGTTTGTGGTTCAAGGTCACCAGTCAGTCCTTGGAAACCCTATACATGCTCACAATGGGTTGGGACAGACTCAATGACACTTAACAACAACATCTATATATGTCTGTACTGATCTTGGTGGGGGTGTTGTTAAGTGCCATTGAGTCAGTTCTGACTTATGGTGACCCCGTATAAGGTTTCTGAGACTTTAAATCTTCTTGGCAGCAGAAATCCTCATCTACTTCCTGAGGAGCAGCTGGTACACTCAAACTGAAGACCTTGTGGTTTGCAGTCCATCGCATATCTTATGGGACCCCCACACCCCCATACGTCTATGCTGTTGTTGTTAGGTGCCATCAAGTCGGTACCAATTCAGAGCAACCTTATGCACAGCAGAAAGGAACAGTGCCCGATCTTGCCCAACATTGCCCAGCCTCACTATTGTTGCCACGCCTGAGCCTATTGATGCTGCCACTTTGCCAATCCATCTCGCTCAGGGTATTCCTCTTTTTCTCTGAATCTCCACCTTACCAAACATGATATCCTTCTCCAGTGACTGGTCCCTTCTGACAATATGTCCAAAGTATGAGAGACGAAGTTTGGCCATCCTGGCCTCCAAAGAGCACTCTGGCTGTACTTCTTCCA
>NW_006408994.1:952207-960233 GCF_000296735.1 Chrysochloris asiatica | reverse complement strand
ACCTTTCTTAATTTTAAACCATTCAGTATTCCATGTTCTGTTTGAACAACTGCCTCTTGGTTCATGCACAGATTCCTCATGAGCACAATTAAGTGTTCTGGAATACTCATATTTCACAATGTCATCCGTAGCTTGTCATGGTCCACACAATCAAAGGCCTTTGTGTAGTCAATAAATCACAGGTAAACATCTTTCTGATATTCTCTGTTTCAGCCAGGATCCATCAGGCATCAGCAATGATATCCTTCGTCCACAGCCTCTTCTGAATCTGGCTTGACCTCTGGAAGTTCTCTGTCAATATATACTTGCAGCCATTTCTGTATTAACTTGAGTAAAACTTTACTTGCATGAGATGTCAAAGAGATTGTCCAATGATTTCCACATTCCATTGCATCACCTCTCTTTGGAATGGGCACATATATGGATCTCGTCCAGTCAGTCAGCCAGATAGTTGTCTTCCAAATTTCTTGGCATAGATGAATGAGTGCCTCCTGTGATGCCTCACTTTCCTGAAAGATCTCTATTTTTATTCCATCAATTCCTGGTGCCTTGTTCTTTGCCAATTCCTTGAATGCATCTTGGACTTCCTCCTTCAGTATCATTGGCTCTTGATCATATACTACCTCTTGAAACAGTGGAACATCAACCATTTCCTTTTGGTACAGTAACTCTGTGTATTCCTTCCATCTTCTTTTGATGCTTTCTGCATCATTCAATAATTTTCCCAGAGAATCCTTCAATAACAAAAGTTGAGGCTTGAATTTTCTCTTCAGTTCCCCTAGCTTGATAAATGCTGAGCATGTTTTTCCTTTTTGGTTTTCTGACTCCAGATCTTTGCACATTTTGCTGGAATATTTGGCTTTATCTTCTCGAGCTGATCCTTGAAATTTTCTGTTCAGTTCTTGGACCTCCTCATTTTTTCCATTTGCTTTAGCATCTTTAGGCTGGAGAACAAGTTTCAGTGTCTCTTCTGACATCCATGGTGACCTTTTCCTTCTTTCTTGTCTTCTTAATGACTTTTTGCTTTCTTCCTGTATGATGTTCTTGATGTCGTGTTATTATTTTTACATAAATATATGAAAAATAAATATTATTTACATTTATATTCCATAAATGCTATTATTTGAACATGGAAAGAGCAACAGTTAATAGTACAATTAGGAAGAATTAATAACAAGACTAATTAAGCTGTAGGATCGGCACTGGACTGTAAACCACAAGGTCAGAACTACAAACCCATCAACTAATCCATGGAAACCATATACAGGGTCTCTATGAGTTGGAACCAACTCGATGGCACTTACTAACAACAACATTTGGCTCTATGGAGCCCTCTGACAGCAGTCTAAATCTTTTTTACTTTTTCTTGGATATATAGATTCTGTGTCTGGACTACTGTGTGTTCAGATATAGTCAGTGAAAAATGTTGGCCTGGAATCAGTCTCTGCTCCCAGCACCATGGGGCCCCTCAGCTTATTTCTGTGATCTTCAGAGAACAGAGTTCCCCCAAAAGTGGTTCCTGACTAGAATGCATATGGGAACCAGTTTGCACTAAAACTGCCTCCAACAAATAAGCCAATAAATGTGTATTTTTTTCTTAAAAAAAAAATGTTTGGAAAGGAATAATAGAAATTGCTTATTCACTTCCTTTTTGCATAGCCAGAATGTTCTTTATTTCAATTATTTATTACAATCCCCTCCCTGCAACAACATTTATCCTACTTCCTCCCTGTGGCTCCCCATTTTCATCTTATATTTCCCAAATGAACAAGACAAAAATATTTGATGTATAGTTACTAAACAAAAAATATGTATTCATTAAAATGTCTAGCGAGCACATTCTGCCAGATTGTTCCTTGATATGAAGACTCAGCCTCTTAGTCTGTGGTATTTTGTTACAGCCATCTTAGGAAGTTCATATGTCCCCTAAACCTGAGTATGTGAAGAAGCAACCTCCTATCATCAGGAAAAGAGGGTGACGAGGAAATAAATACTAAAGAAGATGCTCTAAATTCCAGCTAGCAATCAGTCTACCTGCTGTCTATGTAGCATGATCAGAGAGTGGAGACTCTGAGGAAGATCCACGAGAATCCACTTACGTCTATTTAACCTGGAGTTTTCCCTAAGTTCCTTCTAATTACAGGACATGTTTGACTTCTCAGACACCTAATAATCAGAACCTAGCTTAGTTCTCTAGTGCTGCGATAACAAAAATGCCACAAACAGAAATTTGTTTTTCTCACAGTTTAGGAGGCTAGTCCAAATTCAGACTGCCAGGTCTAGGACAAGGCCTTTTCTCTCTGTTGGCTCTGGGAAAGGTCCATATCGCTTCTTAGCATCTGTAGACCCAGCAATCCTTGGAAACCTCTATGTGTCTTGGCATCAATCTTCCCCTGGATAGAGGAGCTTCACAGTGCAGACATCTCAGGTCCAAAAGACACATTCTACTCCTGATTCTTCTTTTTTGGTAGGAGTAACTTCCTCTCATCTCTGCTCACTTCTCCTTTTATCTCTTGTAAGTAAAAGGTGTTACAGGCCACACTCCAGGGAAACTCCCCTTCCATCACATCAGGCCTGCAATGAGATTGATAATAGTGCATTCTACCCTTAGTCCTCTTATTGGTTGGTCATATCAGATTACATCATGGGGGATCATCACATAACTGCCTCCTTACATCATTGCATAACTACCAAACCACTGAGACTCATGACCTAGCCACGCTGACATATTTTGGGGGGTCACAGTTCAATCCAGCAAACTGACTTTGATCCAGGTCCAAGTCCTTTTGCAGTCACCAAAAGCAAAACCAGCTATTGTTCATTCTAACTCATGGGAACCTCATGTACATCATGTGTGTTGACTCCACCACTGTCATTAAGTTGATATCTACTAATCCTATGTAAGGTTTTCAAAGCTGTAAATCTTTGTTTGTTGTTGTTGTTTTTAGATGTTGTCAAGTTGGTTCTAACTCATATGCATAACAGAACGAAACTCTGCCCTGGTCCTGCGCCACTCTCAAAATTGTTATGTTTGAACTCACTGTTGCTGCCTATATGTCAATCCATCTCATTGAGGGGCTTCGTCTTTTTCACTGACCCTCCACTTTACCAGGGACTGATCCCTGCTAACAAGATGTACAAAGAATGAGAGATGAAGATTCACCATCTTTGTTTCTAAGGAGCATTCTGGCAGTATCCATTCAAGATACTTTTGTTTGTTCTTCTGGCAGTCCATGGTATTTTCAATATTCTTCACCAACACTATAATTCAAATGCCTTGATTCTTATGCAGTCTTCCATATTCATTGCTCAGCTTACACATGCATATGAGGTGATTAGATTGGACTCAGGTGCATCTTAGTCCTCAAACAAAATTCTGTTTTTAAACACTTTAAACAGGTCTTTTGCAGCAGATTTGCCTAATGGAATACATCTTTTGAATTCTTGACAGCCACTTCCATGAATGTTGATTGTGGATCCAGGCAAAGTTAGGTCTTTGACAATTCCAATATTTTCTCTGTTTGTCATGATGCTATTTACTGATTCAGTTGTGAGGGTTTTTGTTTTCTTTATGTTGAGGTGTAACCCATCCTGAAGACTGTGGCCTTTGATCGTCATTAGTAAGTATTTCTAATCATCTTTGCTTTCAGTAAGCTAGGTTGTATTACTTGCATATTGCAGGTTGTTAATGAGTTTTCCTCCAATTCTGGTGCTATGTTCTTCTTAATATCATCCAAAATACTGATTGAATAAGTATGGTGAAAGTATATGACCTTGGCACAAAGCTTTCTTGATTTTAAACCATTCAGTAATCCCCTGTTTTATGCAAACAACTGTTTCTTGATCTATGCACAGGTTCCTCAGGAGCACAATTAAATGGAATACCCATTCTTCACAGCGTTATTCATGGTGTGTTAGGATCTACACAGTTGAATGCCTTTGCATAGTCAATAAAGTACAGGTAAACATCTTTCTAGACTTCTGATGTGGTGCTGTAGGATTATCACTGGACTGTGAACCACAAGGTCGGCAGCTCAAACCCACCAGTTATTCTTTGGAAACCCTATACAGGATCACTATGAGTCGGAACAGACTTGATAGCAGTTAACAACAACGAACATCTTTCTGGCATTTCCTGTGTTTAGTCAAAATCCTTTTGATGTTAGCAATGACATCCCTCATTTCATGTCCTCTTCTGAATACTGCTTGAATTTCTTGAAGCTCCCTATCAATGTACTGCCAAAACAGTTTTTGAAATTAGCTTCAGCAACATTTTAATTTCATATGATATTAATGATATTGTTCAATGATTTATGCATTCCCTTGGATTACTTGTGTTTTAAATGGGATAAATATGGATCTCTTCCAATCAGTAGAGAAGATAACAGTCTTTCACATTTCTGGGCATAAACTTCCAGCATTGCACCAATTTGTTGAAACATTTCAATTTGTAGTCAGTTGATTCCTGGAGCCTTGTTTTTTGCCAATACTTTCAATTCAGTGTGTACTTCTTCCTTCAATAGCATCAGTTCTTAATCATAAGCTACCTCTTGAAATGGTTGAGTATCAACCAGTTCTTTTGGGCACAGTAAGTCTCTGTATTCCCTCCATCTTCTTTTGGTGCTTTCTGCATCATTCAATATTTTCCCCATGTTGTTGTTAAGTGCCGTCGAGTCAATTCTGACCCATAGCAACCCTATATAGGGTTTCCAAGGAGTGCCTGGTGAGCTTGAACCACCAACCTTGCAGTTCAAACAACTTTTCAGTCTGGCTCCCTAATCCACAGCACCACACCAGGACTCCCACAGAGCCCTTCAATATTGCAACCTGAGCTTTAATTTTTTTCTTCAGCTCTTTCAGTTTGAGAATTGCTGATTGTGTGCTTCCATTTTGGGTCTCAAACTCAGGGTCTTTGCACAATTCATTATAACACTTTACTTTGTCTACTTTGAGATTTCTGTTGTTGGGTGGAACATTCTATATGTCTATGAGGTCAAATTGGTTGATTGTGTTGTTTAGTTCTTCTCTTTGTTGGATTTCTTTCTAGCTGTTCTGTCCTTCGTCAGAAGTAGTCTATTGAAATCTCTTATTATTATTGTGGACCTGTTTACTTTATCTTCAGTTCTGTTAGTTTGATTTATATACTTTTGGTCTCTTACATTGAGTGCACAGATGTTTATTATTACTTTGTCCTTTTGCTCAATCAACTTTTTAATCATTGTATAACGTCCTTCCATGTCTCTTATGCTACTTTTGCCTTTAAATCTACTTTTTTCAGGAATTAATATTACCACTCTTGCTCTTATTTGATTGCCATTTGCTTGATATATTTTCCCTCACCCTTTTAGTTTTAGTGTTTGAGCAAATATAGCAGACTAATTTTTAAGCTGATCATTTTGTATGACCTGCAAATGATAGTATAAGTTTTGCCAGGAAAAAGATTCTCCACCCCTGGCCTAGTCCATCATCTTGCTGGAAATCTTTGTAAGATTTTCAGTAGTTGAGTTTTCTGAAGTTGATGACCAAGCCTTTGTTATGAGGCTCCTCCATGGACTGGAACCTTTAATTTTTTTTGATTATCAGAGGAGAGAGAATGTTTAACCATCCAGGCATTCTTCTGCAGCCACAAGGGCCTCCTTTCTATTTGATGTGCCAGCAGCATGGGTGCCTCTTCCCAAGATGTCTGCAGGGGTCCTCCCTCACTTCCTTTATGTTTTACTCAAGTGATTTTGACCTTGTCTACATCCTATCTCTCATCCCTGATTTATTTGTTTTTAGTAAGCACACATCATCACCTATCATTCTAAAAATCTGACTTAATGTATCTTATTATCTCCCCATGAGACCAGAGCTCCACATGGACTAACTGCAATGGACTCACTGCCATATATTCTGAGAGCCAGAAACAGTGTCTGCAGACATGCAGGGACTCATGCGAGAGCAAATGAGATGGCAAAGGCTTAAAGGGAAGACTATCAGAACACACATTTCAGGAGCACCATGAGACAAACTTGATGGAAAACCACATTGCTAAGATCTTTCAGGTTTCTCCCTCGGATTAGAAATCCCAAAGTGCCCGTGAGTTCTCTCTGTGTTGAGTTTCATTCAACACACATTTGTTCAGCACCACACTTACTAAGTGCTAGAGAGTCATCTGGGTACTAGTGGTCCAGGAGGGGGTAAGGAGCCTATCTTCAGAGAAGTGGCGCATGCATATCCATGGACAGAAAAGGAAAAAGAAAATCAGCAGAACCATTCTAGTGCTGTCTTCCCACCAGGTAAGATGGTTGCTATGATCTTTTTCTTCTTTTCCCTATTCTGGATTGAATTGTGTCCCTTCAAAAGGATAAAGTGTTAAACCCTTACACCCTGGTGCCTGTGAAGGTGACCTTGTTAGGAAATATAGCTTTAAAAGATTTAATTGGTTAAGTTAATATGAGGTCATACGGGGACCATATTGAATTAGGGTGGGTCCTCATCCAGTCCAACTAGTGAAGACAGAAGAAAGACAAAGAAAGGACAGCCATTTGAAAATCCATCTACTAATGAAGAAAAGTCTGGGGCCACCAGAAGTTGAGAGAGACCAGGAAGGATCTTCCACTAGAGCATTTTTAGAGCCGTGGCCCTGAAAAACTGCTGAATTTGGACTCTTAGTTTCTTGAACTGTGAAATAATAAATTTTGTTGGTACGGTATTTTGTAATAAGAGTCCTAGGAAACTCCTGCATCCCTACACCTGAGCATGTAAAGAAGGAGCTTCACCCAAGAACAGAGGGTAAAGAGCCAATGCATGCTGAAGAAAATAAGATACTTTGTAAATCCATTGAAAATTTAAAACCATTCTGTCTGTTAGTCTTTGGAACATTTCAACCTCCCGCCCCCCTGGAGAGAATAACAAGTATCAGCAGAATTTCAGTTTTAAAAATAATTATTGTGAAATTTGATCCACAGCACATTTGTCTAGAATAAATTGTCTAAGAAATTCAACACATGCAGGCATATGAACACAGGATCACTTCAATGCTAAAAGCACACACAGCCATTTCAACTATTAAACTATGTTTTAAAAGCATCAGGTGGTAAATTAAAATGTGGAAAACTAAATCTCAGGAAGTTGAACACCCCCAGGTCCTGGGTCACTGATATTTTAAACCAAAGAATTAGCAGCAGCTGGAAGAAAATCTGTAAGTTCAGAGCAAGGGTTTTCAGTAGAGGAGGGGAATTTTTATTAGCTGCTTGCACACTGAGATGCTTTGAGAAAATCTTAGTATGAATAATACACTCCATACCTTTGCCAAAGCTGTTATTAACTGCCAGCCAGTCAGTCCCCGACTCATGGCAACGCCATGAACAATGGAACTAAACACTGCCTGGTCCTATACCATACTCATGACCAGTTGCAGAACAGACTTGTGATTATTGATTGGTTTTTGGAAGTAGATCACTAGGCCTTCCTGTCTAGTTCATGTCAGTGTGGAAAGTTGGCTGAAACCTTTTCAGCACTGTAGCAAGATAGAAGCCTATAATGACAGCTGGGTAGGGACTACACATGGGGTACATTGGCCAGGAGTTGAACCTGGGTCTCACTCAGGGAAGGCAAGAATTCTACCATGGAGCCACCATTGCTCGACAAGGAACCATTTTCCTGACGCTTCCCATAACCACCACACATTCCTAAAGCATGGAGTGCTGACAGTTCATTGGGAGGAAATAAGAAAAGCCCTTTATGAAATAGTCACATGCCCATGAAGTTATAAAATAGATGTTTCAACATTTTCCATAAAAATAAAATATGCAGTAGCTTAAGTCTCTTATAATAGTCTAGAACATAATAGAGGAAAATGAAATATTTGCAGTGTCTGTCTGCCAGCAGCTAGCTTCAGATGTACATAAATTACTCAACCATATGCCATTCTCTATGGAGCTCTGGTAGTGTAGTGGTTATGAATCTTAAGGCTGCAAAGCTTAAAGTCAGCAGTTCGAAACTACCAGCTGTTCCATGGGAGAAAGATGAGGCTTTCTGTTCC
>NW_006408994.1:947817-952107 GCF_000296735.1 Chrysochloris asiatica | reverse complement strand
GTTATTCTCTGTTTTTTTTTTTTTTTAAGTGAATATTAAGTTTCCTGGGAAATCCTTTGGTGTTGTTAGGTGCCATTGAGCCGGTACTGATTCATAGTGACCTTATGCACAGCAGAACGAGACACTGCCAGATCCTGGGCCAACCTCACTACTTTTGCCATGCTTGGGAAATCCTAGAAAGCTTCAAATTAATTTAGGAAGATAAAGCTTGCTAACATAAGCATTTTAGGAAGTGGTGGGACAAGAATGCTCCCTTATCAAGTGTGAACCACCTCCTTATCCAACTGAAGGACAACCAATTGTATGCACTTCTGGCCTGTCTCCAGTTGGCAGAGTTCCCAGAGAGCAGGCAGGTGGGCATGTGGTGGGGAGGTCAATTTGCACACATTGAAATGCTGCAAGGGGAGTTTCTGGACCATAGTTGCCTTGAAGAAAGTTTGCCAGAAAGGCCTTAGTTGAGTACTACCTGAGTGTGTCTTTTCATGTAAAGGGTTGTGGTCATTAGATTCTGTTGAGTTCCAACTCATTACAACTCTATGGATAACAGAAGCAAACCCTACCTGGTCCTACATCATCTTCACAATTATTATGTGTGAGCCCATTGTTGCAGCCATGTGTCAGTCCATCTCATTGAGGGTCCGCCTTTTCATCAGTGACCCTCTTCTTTACCAAGCATGATGTCTTTTTTCAGGGACTTGTCCCTCCTGATAACATGCCCCAAGCACCTGAGATGAAGTCTTGCCATCTTCAATTTTAAGGGACATTCTGGTTGTACTTCTTTCAAAACAGAGTTGTTTGTACTGACAGTTCAGTATTCTTCGCCAACAGCAAAATTCAAATGCATCAATTCTTCTTATTCATTATCCAGCTTTCACATGCATATGAGGCAATTGAAAATACTATGGTTTGAGTTTTGTTGCTTGTTAAGTGCCTTCAAGTCAGTTCTGACCTATACTGACCCTTTATAGAGTTTCTGAGGAGCAGCTGGTGAGTTTGAAATGTTGACTTTTCAGTTCAAACCGACCTTGCAGTCCATTGTATTATCCTGCAGCGCTACCAGGATTCCTGGCTTAAGTGAGGTACACCTTAATCCTCAAAGCGATACCATCAGTCGTTACCACTTTAAAGAGGTCTGATGCAGCAGATTTGCCTAATACAATACAAATGAGAATTTGATTTCTTGAATGCGGCTTCCATCTGTGTTTATGTGGTGGATCCAAGCAAAATGAAATTGTTGACAACTTTAATCTTTCTCAGTTTAAGATGACATTGTTTATTGGTCCAATTGTGAGGATTTTTGCTTTCCTTACATTAAGTTGTAATCCATACAGAAGACTATATTACTGGTTTTCATCAGTAAGTTCTTCCAGTCTTCTTTGTTTTCAGCAAGTCAGCTTGTATCATCTGCATATCAAAGGTCGTTAATGAGCTTTCTTCCAATCTTGATTCCATGTTCTCCTTCAAAGACTCCAGCTTCTTGGACAAGTTGCTCAGCATATAGATTGAGTCAATATGGTGAAAAGATACAACCCTGGTACACACCTTTCCTAATTTCAAACCATTCAGTGTTCCCTTATTCTGTACTAATGACTACCTTTTGGTCTATGTACAGGTTCTACATGAAAACAAGTAAGTGTTCTGGAATTCCAATTTTTTCATATGTTATCCCTAGTTTGTTATGATCCACACAGTCATATGCTTTTGCACAGTCAATAAAACATAACTAGACTGCAAAAGACCTCCTTAAAGTGTTCAAGAGCAAAGGTGTCAGTTTGAGGACTAAGGTTTGCTTGCCTCAAGCTATATTATATTTAATAGTCTCATATGTATGCAAAAGTTGGGCACTGAATAAGGAAGAGCACAGAAGAATTGATGCATTTGTACTACAGTGTTGGAGAATATTAAAAGTACCATGGCCTGCCAAAAGATTAAACCAATCTGCATTGGAAGAAGTATAGCTGGAACACTCCTTGGAAGCCAGGATGGCCAAAGTTCATCTCTCATTCGTCAGACGTATTATCAGGAGGGACCAGTCACTGGAGAAAGATATCATGCTTGGTAAAGTGGAGGGTCGGAGAAGAAGAGGAAGAGGCCCAATGAGATGGATTAGTAGTGGCGGCAGCAGTGGGACTCAGCAGATTGTGAGGTTGGCATGGGACCAGGCAGAATTTCATTCTGTTGTGCATATGGTTGACTTGAATCCAACTTGAATTTCTGGCAATATATTGCTAAAACCAATTTTGAATTATCATCAGAAAAACTTTACTTGCAACAACTATTAAACACTCAGGAATATATAATAATTTAAACAACTAAAGGGTACATTCTGCAAGCCAGCTCCTGGCAACCAGCACACAGCCTTTCTTGTTCCATGAATCTGGAGTCGTCAGCAGCTCTATGCCATCATCTCTGCCTCCATCGCTGGAGTCACTGCTTCTCTGGATAGGGTTCCATATTCTGCTCATGCTCTTCTCCCTTGACGGCTCTAAGGTACTCTGTTCCTGGAATGTAAGATTACAATACCGCTCCACCTCCATCTTTATATTACAAAACTTCTATCTCTACAGCTATGACTATCACAATTAGTTGTGATAACTCACTGTTGAATCAAAAGAGTCCCATTCCCATCTCCTTTCACCAGACCCATCCAGACATGATGAAAATTAATCAGTGGGAATTCTACCTTTCCCCTGCACACTCTGAAACAAAACAACCTCTTGGAAACTTGTAAGTCAGGCTCTCTGTGGCTTTATAGCACCCTTATTTTAGGTAGCCAATGTCTAATTTACTCATCCCTATCAACCCTGTATACTGAGGGGATAGGTTTGATCCTTAAGGTGAAGACTTCTTCCCTTTCAATTGGTATTTTGAGTTACGACATCCATAAGTATAGGTCAAGTTAATCAAACTGTAGCAAGTTACACGTGCTTCCTTTATCAAATTTCTTTGTCTTCATCTAGTTGAGCTCTGGTCGTCAAGCCATCAAAGCTAGGTCAATTGGGTACTATCTGCAAGTTTGGGGATTGTTTTCCATCTCCCCCCATCAGCTGAATGTTTCACTCTCAGCAATATTCCTCTGTGGCTATATCATTGTCCATGGGCTCAGATGTCCGCAGGTCTCACCATACTTCAGACCAACCAGCCCTTCTTCTTCTCTATCTCATCTCCAGGTCAAAAGAAGTCTATGGAACATGGTCGAACTCAGCCCATATCTTCATGGCTGCCTTTCCCCTACTTCTTCTCACCAGTACACCAATGTGATCATCAGCAAGCTCCCATGCCGGCTCATGTGTTCCCTTTGAGTTTCAGTCTTAGAGGGGGTTTGTCCTGAAGGGACGTCATTGCTTGCCTGATGGCTCCCTGGCAAACAACTTGCTTGTTCTTATAGTAGCCAATCTGACTGCCATTTTTGTTTTGGATTTTTCCAGCTAGTCTTTCTTTCAAGAAGTATCTTCTGTTGCTCTAGCTTCACCAGGCTGGTCTGCTTGTCCTTTCAAATGGGAATGTTCCACTACAGAAGGTTCTGGATGGGGCTCAGGATTCCAGCTAAGGTCCTATACATTACAGCAGCTCTGCAAGAAGCCTATTTCACTGGGCAAGTTCTAGAACACCTTTTAGGTATTCCAATCATTTATAGGCTGAAGACGGGCTCACAAGATTTCTGTAATCATGTTTCCCGACATTCCTTTCTATCCCACTCAAGTGTCCATTTTATAATAGTAGGCAAGAGAAACCAATATTCATAAGATAGTCAAGCATCTTCTTTCCCCTTTCTTACCCATTCAGACTATGCCTCAATCTCTGTATCACAGAGCCCTGTTGGTCCAAGGTTGAGCAATCCTTGTTATTTACCTCTGTCCCACTTAACCCATGTAAACCTACCTAAGGGTTCACCTATCTATTGTGTTCTTCCAACCCCCTCCTCCTTCTTGTGTATTGCCCTCCCCAACAACTAAACTATGATGTGCCTATTCCCTAATCTGTGCTCTACCATCCCCTCCCTCCCACAACTGGTAACCAACAAATAATTTTTTTTAAATCTTTAGTATGATTATCTTTTATTAGCTTTTACAATAGTGGTCTTATGTTATATTTGTCCTCTTGTGACTAACTAATTTCACTCAGCATAATGTCCTCAAAGTTCGTCCATGTTATGATGTATTCTGCAGATTCATTGTTATTTTCCAAGGTTACATAGTATTCCATTGTGTGTATGTACCAAAGTTTGTTTTTCCATTCTTCCATTGAT
Organism: Chrysochloris asiatica; assembly: GCF_000296735.1. Lineage (NCBI taxonomy): Eukaryota > Metazoa > Chordata > Mammalia > Afrosoricida > Chrysochloridae > Chrysochloris > Chrysochloris asiatica. Next base: position 947,858 of record NW_006408994.1, on the reverse strand, counting down.
GGGCACTTAGGCTGTCTCCATCTTTTTGCTATTGTGAATAC
>NW_006408994.1:945489-946702 GCF_000296735.1 Chrysochloris asiatica | reverse complement strand
ACAACAACAACAACAAGGTATTTCTATTTCCAACTTTCTGAGGAAGCACCATACCGTTTTCCAGAGTGGTTGAGCCATTTTACATTCCCACCAACAATGTATGAGCATCCCAGTCTCTCCACATTCTTGCCAGCATTTATTGTTCTCTGCTTTTTTGAACTTCACTTTTATTGCTGGTATGAGATGATACCGTATTGTTGTTTTGATTTGCATCTCTCTAATGGCTAATGCTTGAGAACATTTCTTCATATGTTTGTTCTCTGCTTGACTATCTTCATGGGGGAAGTGTCTGTTCATGTCCTGTGCCCATTTTTTAATTCAATTACTTGTCTTTTTCTTGTAGAGGTGTTGTAGTTTCCTATAGATTTAAAAAATTAATCCCTTGTCTGATATGTTGCAAAATATCTTTTCCCATTCTGTGGGCTCCCTTTTTACTCTTTTGGTGACATCTTTTGATGCACGTAAGTTTCTGATTTTTAGTATGTCCCAATCATTTAGTTTGTCTTCTTTTGTTTGTACAATGCTTGATAGTATATGTGTGCCCTGTATTAAAGCCCTTAAATTTGTCTCTTATTTTTACATTGATGGCCTTTATAATTCTAGGATTCACATTTAGGTCTTTAATCCATGTTGGGTTGGTTTTTGTATATGGTGTGAAATAAAGGTCTTGTTCCAATCTTTTGCATATCGATTTTCAGTTCTGCCAGCACCATCTGTTGAAGAGACTATCTCCTCCCCCATTCAATGTACTTTGTCCTTTTGCCAAAAATCAGTTGGCTGTATGTGGATAGGTTAATTTCTCGATTATTGATTCTGTTCCATTGATCTATGTACCTTTCATTGTACCATTACTAGGCTGTTTTGACCACTATAGTCATGTAGTAAATTTTAAATCAGGGAGTGAGAGGCTTCCAACCTTATTTCTTCTTAAGCAGTGCTTCACTTAGCCTGGTCTCTCTCTTTTCCATATAAAGTTGGTGATAATTCTTCCATCTCTTTAAAGAATGTTGTTGAAATCTGGGTTGGGATTGCATTATATCTGTAGATTGCTTTGGGTAGTGTTGACATTTTCACAATGTTAAGCCTTCCTGTCCAGAAACATGGCATATTCTTCCATTTTTGTAAGTCTCTTTTGGATTCTTATAGTAGTGTTTAGTAGTTTCCTTTGTAACAGTCTTTTGTTTCTTTGATTTGATTTATTTCTAAATATTTC
>NW_006408994.1:942622-944149 GCF_000296735.1 Chrysochloris asiatica | reverse complement strand
GTTGATAAGAATGTTGTTTATTGGTCCAGTAGTGAAGATTTTTGTTTTCTTTATCTTGAGATGGAATCCATACTGATTTATATGGTGTATTACATTGATTATTTTTCTAATATTGAACCATCCTTGCATCCCTGGTATACATCCCACTTGGTCATAATGTATGACCAAGCTTCTTTTTGATGTGTTGTTGAAGTCTGTTGATCAGGATTTTGTTGAGAATTTTTGCATCAATGTTCATGAGCAATATTTGTCTCTAATTTTCTTTCTTAGTGATGCCCTTCCCTGGTTTTAGTATAAGGGTTATGCTTCCTTTATAAAATGTATTAGGAAGTTTTCCATCCTTTTCTATATTCTGGAATAATTTGAATAGAATTGGTGAGAATGCTTCCCTAAATGTTTGGTAAAACTTACCAGTGAAGCCATCTGGACTTGGACTTTATTTTTGGTTGGTAGTTCTTTGATGACCTGATCAATTTACTCTTTTGTTATAGGTCTACTCATGTTTTCTACATCATTTTGCATGAGTTTACTTAGGCCGTGTTTTTGTAAAAATGTATCCATCTCCTCTAGATTTTCAAATTTCTTGCAGTACAGCTCTTCATAGTATTCTGTTATTATCTTTTATCCACTGGTTCCATTGTGACATCACCCAAGTGGTTTCTTATGTGTGTTATTTGAGTCTTCTCCCTCTTTTCTTTTGTTAGGTTTGCCAATGGTTTGTTAATTTTATTAATTCTTTCAAACAAGCAGCTTCTTGTCCTGTTGATTCTTTCTAAGTTTTTTGTTTTCTATCTCATTTATTTCTGCTCTGATATTTATTATTTCCTTTTCTTCTGATGACCGTAGATTTACTTTGCTCTTCTGTTTCTGATTGTTGGAGATGTTGTGTTAATGTGTGGATTTGGGTTCTTTCTTCTTTTTGGATGTGTATATTTACTGCAATAAATTATCCTCTCAGTGCTGCTTTTGCAGTGTCCCAAAGATTTTGGTATGTTGCGTTTTCATTCTCGATTGTGTCTATGAATTTTGTGAATTCACCTTTTATTTGCTCTATTACCCTGCAGCTTTTAAGCAAGCTGTTATTCAGTTTCCATATATATGACTTTATTTCCTTGGTATTCCTATTGTTGATTTCTAATTTTATGGCATTGTGGTCTGAGAAGATGCTTTGTAGTATTTTGATGTTTATAAATTTATGGAGGCTTGTTTTGTGGCCTAACACATGGTCTATTCCTGAGAATGTTGCATGTGCACTGGAAAAGAATCTGTATTGTGCTGTTGTTGCGTTGAATTGTCTGTACTCATCTATGAGGTCAAGTTGGTTGCTTGCATTGTTTAGTTCCTTTGTGTTTTTGATGAGTTTCTTTCTGGTTGTTCTATCCTTTTATTGAAAGTGGTGTATTAAAATCTCCTGCTATTATTATAGATGTGTCCATATCTTTCCTCAATTCTATCAGGGTTTGCTTTATACATTTTGGGGTTCTTGCATTGGGAGCAATATTTATTATGGTTGTGTCATGTTGTTCA
>NW_006408994.1:939794-942244 GCF_000296735.1 Chrysochloris asiatica | reverse complement strand
TTTGATTTTCATTTTCTTGATATGCTGTGAAGTATTAATTTTCTTGAAGTTACCCTATATTCTATTCACTTTGTCCTCCATTTAAAACAGTCTATTTTATCTTGCAATCTACCTGGCCTCCTCACCACCTGGATCTCTGTTCCTGTTTTTACCTTCTTTCACATTGTAATTGTTTTGATCATAGACTGACCTCCCAGATCCTCTGAATTCATTCTTGTAGTTTTGTTCTGTTCTGGACTCTTCAATCTGTCGATTGAGTTCCAGGTGGTGCTGCCATGTATGCTAATCTCTGATTGTTGTCTGTTCGTGTTGGTTCTCAGTCCAAAAAAACTCTGTTCAGGATGTTTTGAAGTGCTGGTTGACTTTAACAAAGTCCCTTAGTTTCTGTTTATCCTGGAAAGTTTGATTACACCACCGTATTTGATTGACAGCTTTGCCCAGTAGACTATTCTTGGTTGGTCGTGTCTTTTTTTTTCACTATCCAGAGTTTCATATATGTCTCCCTATTTCGTTCTTGCCTGTGTGGTTTCTACTCAGAGATCCGAGCTTAATCTGATTTGCTTGCCTTTGTAAGTAACAATTCTCTTTTCCCTAATTGCTTTCAGGACTCTCTCCTTGTATTTTATTTTGAATAATCTGATTATGATAGGTCTTGGTGATTTTCTTGAGGAGTCTATCCTTCCTGGGGTTTGTTCAGCTTCTTAAATGCTTATCTTCTCATCTTTCAGGATGTTAGGGAAATTTTCTTCTGCAGCTCTTCACTGTCTCCTCTGTGGTCTTTTATGATCCTTTCTGTTCTGGAATTCCAATAACCTTCAGGTTATTCCTCTTCATATTATCTCACCTTAATATTAGACTTTCTTCATATTTATTTATTTATTTATTTATTTATTTTTCCTTCTTGATCTTCTATCTTAGCAATATTGAGAGAATTGTCTTCAAGCTCGCTGAGTCTGGCTTCCATCTTTTTAATTCTGTTCTTTTGCTTTTTCAGTGTACTGTCCACTTCTGATATTTTATTATTAATCATTTGGACCTCTTTTTGCAGGTTTTGAATTGCTTCCAATGCTGTTTCTATCTTATTTGATTGTTCCTGTAGCACTTACCTGATTTCTTCCTTATTTTTCTCAACCCTTCTGTGGAGCATTTGGGTGCACCTAAATATCATTTTCCTGAATTTCTTATCAGGCAGTTACAAAACCTGCCCTCCTTCTAATGGGAAGTCTAGGTTGATTTTCAGCTCATTTGTTTCAGCTACTCTGTCTTTTTTTTTTCTGGACATGAACTGAGATCATCTGTTGTTCTGGGGGCCATTTTCAATAAATTAGATGTATTTTCAATAATTAAATGAATGTATGTTTGGTGTATTATAAAGCTTTCTGATTGCCTCCTTGTACATGTGATCAGAAGATGGTCTTCCCCTTTCATTTCTCTTATTACTCACCTCAGAGTAATTTTAGCAAGTGTTGGCTATCTGGTGTATAGCAGTTGGTATTGGCTCTTGCCTGTATGGTGGGATTTTATAGGATGCAATTGTAGCTTGGCTATATGACCACAATTGCTGTCTCTTCTTGGGTAATGTAGGGAGAGAAAGAGCCCTCCAAAGATCAAAGGGGGGGGCCAAAAACAAAACAAAACAAAACAAAACAAAACAGGACCCTGAAGTCTATAATCTCCCCCAAAACAAAAACAAAGTAGCAAAATAGGAATAAGACTTTAACACCCCTTTTTTGGCTTGTTGCTTTCAAGGCCACCTTAGAAATTTCAGAATGTCACCGTTGCTCCTTATGATGTAACTCAAGATTTGGTTTTCAGCCTTACTCCTTTTTTGCCTCTCTCCCATTCTTCAAACCTGTTCAGGTATTTCTCCAAGTGAGAAACAGCTGAGGGTTGGCCAGAGCCATTTTGGGAAAACCCTCCCATTTTAGGTTGTTCCTGTTGACTCCTTCCCCTTTGATTCTGGGCCCAGTGGTCTTTGCTGAGCCGATTCGTGAGTGTGCGTAGTAGAAACCTCCAGGAATTTTGGGGGTGTCCACTTTCTCAGGCACCCTTCTAATCACCATAGTGGAGGTGCGCAGACATAGTGAAACAAATGACCAGAAAAAAAAAAAAAGTTCACACCTTTGTCTCTGAGGATCAACCAAACTCCTGCAAAAGGAGCACACTCTTGATCTTTCACCCACTCCATCCCACTCAAGATGGCCACTCTGGGATCCAACAGCAGGCACAGATCAGAAAACACCACCTTTTCTTGTTTCTGTTTCAAATCCAACTAGCAGCAAGCCTTCGATCCTTCTAAATATTCTTTTATATGTAGTTCAGAATTCCAGTCCCCTGAAACAGCTTCATCTGGTATTCTGTATTATTATTGGTGGAGGCCTGTATGGTGTCGCTCCCTAATCTGCCATCAAGCCCTGCCTCGTGTCATTGTTGTTGTTGTTGTTGTTGTT
>NW_006408994.1:921913-939249 GCF_000296735.1 Chrysochloris asiatica | reverse complement strand
ATTTGGCTTTCTTCATGTACAATGTGTTCTTGAGGTCATCCCACAGTTCATCTGTGAATTTTTCCAACTACTGATTCTCCTCTTTGATTCTAACTTTCACATTTCAATTACCAATAACTGTCAATGCATCTAGATTGCATAATTGATCAATTTCAAACTGAAAAAATTGATAGAATTCTTATTTATCATCGGCTTTGATGATTGGTGTATAAATTTGAATAGTAATTGTATTAACTGCTCTTCCTTGTAGGAGTATAGATATTATACTATTACAAACAGCATTATACTTCAAGATAGATACAGAAGTGTTCTTGTTGATAATTAATGTAGCATCATTCTTCTTGAAATTGTCATTCGTGGCACATCAAACCTCTTGATTGATTCAAAATGACCAGTATTTGTCCATTTCAGCATACTGATGCCTAGGATATCTATCAACATTTATTCCATTTCAGTGTTGACAATGTCCACCTTCCCAGATTTGTCCTTCATACACTCCACATTTGATGATTAATGGATGTTTTCAGCTGTTTCTTCTCATTTTCAGTGGTGTCACATCAACAAATAAAGATCATCAAAGTTTTTTTCCATTCCTATCACTAAAGTTGACTGTACTGTGAGGAAGCAGTTTTTCCTCAGGTATTTTGAGTGCCTTCCAATTGGGGAAGGGGTGTCATCTTCTGGCACTGTATCAGACCATATTGTGCTCTGTTCATGAGGTTTTCAGTGGCCAATTCTTCTGAAAGGGACTGCCTATTCTTTCTTTCTAGTCTGTATCTAGTCTGTAAGCTCTGATAAAACCCAGTCCATCATGGGTGACTGTTGGTATTTTAAATACTGTTGACACAGCTTTCAACATTACAGCAACAGGTGAGCCATTGGAGTACATCACAATATGGAAAGGGTAAACTTGTATCTTGGCAAAGAAGAGGTGATGATCATGGAGATGGCTCAGGTGTAGGCAGCATTGTGTTTCATTGTGCTTGGTGTCACTATGAGTCTGGTGCTGACTTAAAGGCAGCTAATTTGTTGACGTTTGGGAAAAACACAAAACTCTCAAGATAAGCATCCTGTGGTCTGGATGCTGCCTTGCCAGCAGTACTTCACACTGCTTTTGTACTGGGTGGTGCAAATAATTAAACACCCAACTAGCTGAAAGAGGTTCCTAAATAGACTTACCTTGTGATTGACTTCCATAAGTTCATAGCCTTGAAAATGCTATGGAGCAGCTATACGCTGCACACATGATGTCGCCATGAGCCGGAATTGAAAAATTTTCTTTTTTCCTAAAGGCAGGTACATAAGTGAGAAATATTTGCTTATAAATGTTTTTGTCGTGGCATATCTCACAGACTCCATTACCTGAAACATGTTCATTTTCAGACAATATGAAAAAGACACTTAAATGCCAATCCCAATTGCTATTTGTAGAATGATAGACATAGGAGATTGGCAATTTTACAGAAACAGTTAGGATTTAGATTAGGAGTTGGGGTTTGGATTGAATCATTTATGTACTTCTAGATACAATGCAACACATAACTCTGCTTCACTTAATTGGTAGATTAGAGTCTGTTTTTTTTTTTTTTTTTAAAAGCTTCTCTTGCTATTTAGTTTGGTATGTAACCTATATATAAAATGTGTTTTTTTTTTTAATGTTTTATTGTGAATTATGTGATAGTTTACACTGGAGAACATAAGCTTTATATTAATTTTATCGTATATCATTTCATTGTCATGGTTACAATCCCCTCCATGCATCATCAACCAACCAAAGGGTATACCCCGCAAGCCTGCCCCCTGGTCGTCAGCACATAGCCCCTCTCCCTCTCTGGGTCAAGAGTTCCCAGCTGCTCCATCTCTCCATGTCATCCTCTCTGGCTCCATCTGTGGCATCACTGTTTTTTGGGTAGGGTCCCGCACTCAGCTCTTCTCCCTTGATCATCCCAGGGGTCTCCACGCCTGGCCTGTAAAGTCAACCACTTCCTTCCATTTGCTACAAAACATTTACCTTTACATTTCCAACCCTCATAGTCAGTCCTGATAATAATTATTTTCTATTGTACCACATGAGTGCTACCCCATCTCCTTTCATCAGTCAGGCCCAGGCAGATTGGAAACTACTCAGTGGAGATTCTACCTTTCACCATGCCCTCTGGATCTAGGCTCCCTCTTGAAAGCTTGTAAGCCAGTCACTTCTTGTCTTTGTAGCCCCCACCCCCTATTTTGAGTAGCCAATGTCCAAGTTGCCCGTCCCTGTCTACTCTGTGTGTTGAGAGGATGGGAATGATCCTCGCTGTAAAGATTTGTTCCTTCTTTTGAGCTACTGCATCCATAGGTATAGGTCTACTTCATCAAATTGTATCAGATTACTCTTTTTTTCCCCCCTTCTTCTTTGCTCTTCTAGTTGAGCTCAGATCATCCAGCCATTGAAGCCAGGTCAAGTGGGTATTATTTACAAGTGTAGGTGTTCTTGTGCATATGCCCTCTCTTCTTATCAGCTGGATGCTTCATTCTGACTCTGGGCCCAGCAGTCCCCAGGTCTTGCCAAATTGCTGGCCAGCCAGGTCTCCACATGGGTTCACAGGAGTGTGTTGAACATGGTTGGACTTAGCTCACAGCTTCCTTCCTGCTTTTCCCTCACTTTCCCTTATCAGTGACCAACTTGGTCACCAGTCAGAGCACATGTCTTCTGGTGTATTCCCATTGAGTCTTAGTCTTGGAAGGGGGTTTGTGAATTCATGTTTTATTTCTTCTACTACCTAGTTGCTTTTCAGCAGGGTGTTATTCACTTTCCATGTATTTGACTTTATTTCCTTGATCTTCCTATTGTTTTTTTCTAATTTGATAGCATTGTGGTCTGAGAAGATGCTTTGTAGTATTTTGATATTTGTAAATTTATGGAGATTTGTTTTGTGGCCTAAGACATGGTCTATTCTGGAGAATGTCCCATGTGCACTGGAAAAGAATGTGTACTGTACTGTTGTTGGGTTGAGTGCTCTGTACACATCTATGAGGTCCAGTTGGATGATTGTGTTGTTGTGTCTATCCATTTTTGAAAGCGGTATATTAAAATCACCCACTATTATTGTAGATTCATCTATTTCTTTCTTCAAATCTATTAGAATCTATTTATATATTTTGGAGCTCTTTCACTGTGAGCATAGCTATTTATTATGGTTATGTCGTTTTGTTCAATTGTTCCTTTAATCATGAGATAAGGTCCATCTTTATCTATTATGTTGGTGTTTGCCTTAAAGTTTAATTTATCAGAGATTATTAGTACTGCCACTCTTGTTCGTTTTTTATTACAATTAGCTTGTTATATTTTTTCCATCCTTTGACTTTTAATCTGTTTTTAATATGCAAACAGCATATTGACGGATCTTGTTTTCTTATCCATTCTGCCACCCTCCGTCTCTTAACTGGTGCATTTAATCCATTTACATTCAGTGTAATTATCAATAAGTATGGATTAGTTGCTGCCATTATGTTTGTATTTTTGCAGTGTTAACTCCTTTCTTTGTTCTGTGGGTCTTCCTGTGCTGAGTAAATGTTTTTTGTGATCTTTCTTGTGAGTTTCCTCATAGTTTTAACGTTTCCATGTTCTTCTTGGATTTTCATTTTCTTAGTATGTTGTGTAGTGTTAATTTTCTTTGATGTTATCTTATATTCCATCAACTTTCCCCTCCATTTATTGCAGTCTGTTTTATCCTGTAATCTACCTGACCTTCTCACCATCAGGATCTCTGTTCCTACATGTTTACCTTCTTTCACATTGTAATTGTTTTGATCATAGACTGATCTCCCAGATTCTCTGAGTTTGTTCTTGTAGGTTTGTTCTGTTCTCAATTCTTCCATCTGTGGATTTAGTTCTGGGAGGTGCTGCCACATATGTCAATCTCTGGTTATTGTCTGTTCTTATTGGTTCTCAGTCCACAGAACTCCCTTTAGGATGTTTTGTAGGGCAGAGTTGGCTATGGCAAAATTCCTTAGTTTCTGTTTATCCTGGAATGTTTTTATTACACCGTCATATTTGATTGATAGCTTTGCTGGATAAAGGATTCTTGGTTGGCAGTTTTTTTTCTTTCAGTGTTTTATATATGTCTCCACATTGCCTTCTTGCCTGCATGGTTTCTGTTGAGAGATCTGAGCTTAATCTGACTTGCTTGCATTTGTATGTAATACTTTTCTTTTCCCTAGCAGCTTTCCGGATTGTCTGCTTGTCTTTGATTTTGGAGAGCTTGATTATGATAAGTCTCGGTGATTTTCTTTTGGGGTTTATCCTTCTGGGTTTTGTTGAGCTTCTTGAATGCTTATCTTTTCACGTTTTAGGATGTTAGAAATTTTTTCTTCCAGGAATGCCTCAACTATCTCTTCTGTGGACTTGTGTGATTCTTTCTGTTCTGGAATGCCGATAATTCTTTAGTTATTTCTCTTCATGTTATCCAACATGAATCTTAAGACCTTCTTTGGATTTTTTAAATCTTTTTTTCTCCTTGCTCCTCTATATTAGTGGTATTGAGAGATTTGTCCTCCTGTTCACTAGTTCTGTCTTCCATCTCTTTAGTTCTACTTCTTTGCCCTCTCAGAGTATTGTCTATTTTTGATATTCTATTATTAATCATTTGAACATCTTTCCGTAGGTTTTGAATAGTTTCCAATGCTATATCTACCTTATTTGATTGTTTCTGTAGTGCTTTCCTGACTTCTTATTTTTCTCAACTCCGTTGTAAAGTGTTTTGAAACATTTTATAATCATTTTTCTGAATTCCTTCTCAGGAATTTCCAAGACCTGCCCACCTTCTAGAATGGAGTACAGGTCTACCTCTAGGTCATTTGTCTCAGACATTTTATCTTGTTTCTGGATGTGTGCTGATATGGTCATCTGTTTTTGCTTTTTGGACATGTTTAGTGTTTAGTTGTGGCCTTAATACTTAATTGAGGGTGTATTTTGATATTTTTTATGCTTTCTGATTGCCTCCAGATAGATATAATCTGGAGATGGGCTTCACTTTTCACTTTTCTTATTGCTTAACTCAGAGTAACTTTTGCAGGCATTGTCTGCCTACCTGGTATATGGCAGTTGGTATTGGTTCTTGCCTGGATTGTGGTGCTTTATAGGCTGTGATTTTATCTTAACTATATGGCAGCAATTGCTATCTCTTCTTGGGTAGTATAAGGAGAGAAAGATCCCTCTATATGTAAAAGGGGGAACAGAAACAAAACACAAAAGAACTAAAGAGAAACAAAACAAAAGAAAAAACTAGATTGGATACTGTAGTTTATAACTGTGGAAAAAGGAGAGGAGAGAGAAATGAAAAAGAAAAAAAAAAATCTGTAGCCTAATATGAGTCTGCCTTTATATCGTCTTTCAGCTTCTTGCCTTCAATGCTGTCTGATAAATTTCAAGATGCCACTGTTCATTGTCAAGATGTACCTCAGGATTTAGTTTTCTGCCTGTATTGTTTTTAAATTCTCTCCCTTTACACACCCCAGTTCTGGCCTTTTCCCTATTAATAAACAGGTCAGGGCTGGCTGTGGCTGTTTTGAGTGGTTACGGATTGGGCTACCAACCCCAAGGCTAGCAGCTTGAAACCACCAGCTGTTCCATGGGAGAAGGACCCCCTCTGCTTCTGCAAAGATTCACAGCCTCGGAAACCCTGTGCAGTGTTACTATGAGTCGGAACTGAGTCCACGTCACTCAACAGCATGAAGGCAAGTCTCTCTAAATGCTCTGAGGACCTGTGCTCATGCATGGTGGAAGAATCCTTCAGTGGTGGGTGAGGGGGGTGTCCACTCGCTCAGGCATCCCCTCTAGTCACCAGAATGGAGGTGCGCAGACTCCTGGAGGCCAATGAACAGACACCCCCCCCCGCAAAAAAAAAAAAAAAAAAATCAGAACAAAGGAAAACCAAACAGAATATTGTCACCTTTGCTTAGAGGCTCCTGTGGTCATTAATTCCTGGCGGGTCTATTCTCCCCCGCTTGGTCTTGCTGTTTGGTCTCATCCAAGTTGTCTCCAGGCTGCTTAGCCTGGCATTTTCTAAAGTACAAGATTTCTTACTTCCGCTACAAGTTCCACTAGCTATAAGCCTTCAAACTTTTAAAATATTCCTACTTATGTGGTTCTGAGTTTTGGGGCTCTCCCCTGAAACCGCTTCGTCTGGTATTCTGTAGTATTGCTGACACCGATCTTTACTGCAACTCTGCCCTATCCACCAGCCATATAACGTGGTTTTGACTGATCTGTTAAAAAATATTTTCTGGTCAAGGAAGCATTTAAATACAATTTTTACTCAAGAGCAATCTCAGTGTTTCTTATTCCCTTACTTTAGGTCTTTCTGTGGGTGACAGTTTCAGTTTTAGTATTGATAAGCATGCAAAAGTTGGGATGTTTAAACTTCTTGAATCTTCACAAATTGGACCAGGAGTGGAGTTCAGGAATTTGTATTTTATTGAGAACCTCAAGGGATGAAAATATAGTGTTCCTTGGGCCATTATTTGAGAAACAATGTAGTGAAGCTGGTGTCTGGTCCTTCTTCCAGCTGGAGCAACATGGCAGTCTTTCATGCATGTGCACCTACATCTGGCAGATTGGTCACCCTTCAGCAGAGGCACCGGTCAGGATAGCTAGCCTGTATTGCAGCTAAAAACAAGGTTTGCCTACCCAGGGGTGGAGGACTCTGTTCACTGGACTCATTTGGGGACCCCCTAAAACTTGGCTGGTTGCCACATGTGTGGGGCATGGGGATAAATGATGAAGAATCAAGGGCTGGCTCTTACATGCCTCAGTTCTCTGGGCTGCACCTAATGTTACGGGTTCTGTAAGTATAGGAGAGGGGAACCAGATATTGTAACCAGAGGTTGTGTCCACTACAGCTGACAAGGAGGCACAAGGATCAGGCTAGAAAGTGATTCCTAAACTCTGAAATAATCAATCATAGGCATCAGTGAAGGGTGTTGTTGTTAAAATAACATTAAAATAGTGGTAATCGTCTTCAAAATTGCTGAAAGTTTCCTTTGAGAAAATGTTTTAATTTTTATTTAGCACTTTATATCTGCTAAAGAAGTCTTGGTGTAGTGCTGTAGGATAATGTGCTAGACTGCAAGGTCAGTTTGAGCCCCAAGGTTGGTGGTTCAAATCCACCAGACACTCCTCAGAAACCCTATGTTGTTGTTGTTGTTGTTAAGTGCCTTTGAGTCGGTCCTGACCCATAGTGACCCTGTACAGGGTTTCCGAGGGTGTAAATCTTTACGGGAGTAGAAAGCCTGATCTTTCTCCCACGGAACAGCTGGTAGTTTCGAACCGCTGACCTTAAGGTTCGCAGCCCGATTCGTAACCACTACACTACCAGAGCTCCTTCAGAAACCCTATACAGAGTTAATATTAGTCAGAACTGACTCAGTGGCACTTAACAACAACAAAGGAGTCCTGGTGGCATAGCAGGTTAAGTGATAGACTTCTAAACACAAGGTCAGCAATTTGAACCACCAACAGTTCCACATAAGAAAGATGACGCTGTCAGCTTCCGTAATGAGTTGTAGACCCTAAGAAGCAGATTTAATCTTTCCTTTGGGATCACTGTGAGTCAGAATCCATTCAAAGGCAGTGAATTTTTTCTTGGTTTATATATGCTAAGTTTAATTAAAAACCTTTATTAACAGAAAATGTCTTAAATTTCCTTTAAATATCTGGTACATGGTTTTTGAAATAAGGAACACCACATGAATAATAGAGCACATACAAATCAACTTGCTCCTACTGTGAATGATGGAATATTGCTAGTCCTAGTGCCACAGGGCCCTGATCCTCCATCCTTAGTGAGGTTGCAGGAACATCAATCGTCAAGCTTAGGGCCTTCGTTTAGCCCCATTTGCCAGTTTCTTGCATCTGCTTTCTCCTCTGTAAATTGGATAGTCCTATTTGCAGCTTCCCTCTCAGCATGATCAGATCCGACGAGATAAGTAGTTCTCTGTTGCAATAGTGTTTTAAATTTCTAAGAAATGTTTTTAGCTTCTAAGAATTGTTCTGCAATGTAACTTGAAAAAGTGGCTCTCACTGTATCTAGCTATTAAAAATCCATTTTCACAGGTTATCGAATGAGTCCCCAGATGTGACTCCACTTATTGGATGTGTGCCCTTGAGAAGCTGAGAAGTTGCCTGTTCAGACTCATCAATACAATGGAGTCTAATTTACTTCTAAAGTTCTTGTGGAATGAAGTAATTTGACACAGGGCTTGGTGGTGGTTGTGTCCTTGAGTTGATTCGAACTCAGAGACCTAGTATAGGGTTTCCAAAGCTGTAAATCTTTGCAGGAGCAGAAAGCTTCATGTTTCTCCTGAGGAGCGGCTAGTGAACTCAAACTGCTGACTTTGCGATTAGCACCACAAAGCACCAGGGCTCCTTGACAAAGGGCTTAGCACCATGATATTTGGTTATGAATAAATAATATCAATCTTAGCCCTTCTGCTAATGAATATGCCCTTCATTAGCTAAGGGCTAAAACATACTGATATTTGTTTCATAAATGAGTAACTGCAAATACTCAACTAGTGGGACTGTACATTATCTTACAGCTTTGTAAATCAATATGCACCTTGTTGTTGATGTTACGTGCCCTTGAGTGGGTTCCAACTTATAGCAATCCCGTAAAGGGTTTCTGAGGTGGGTTTGAGCTTCTAACTTTGTGGTTAATAGTACAGTGCTTATCCTACAGCATCACACGTGTACCTAGCCACATTTAATTCTGGCAACTTTTGAGAAGCTGAAAGTTTATTTAAGTACACTCTTTCTGGAGATTTCTTCCATTCAAAAAAGTATGATTTTATAGACTCAAGTTCTTTCCTTAACTAAACTCTGTAGTGCCGCTAGTGTATAAAGTCATTTTGCACATTGTCTGGTGCCAATCAAGCCTCATGAACCTGAGCCTATCTGAATTTCCATACCCTTCAAATTGCACCAGAAAACTCAAAAAATGGTTATACATGCTGTCACAAAGCCATGAGGTTGGTGGAACACATATACTAGACAGCTCACCATTTCACACAGGAGAAAATGGAGGTGAACTTTTAGGTAGACGGGTCTTGGATAGTGGAGGAAAAGGTTCCAAAAGGCTCTGGAGATTCATCTACCTCTGACTTTTCCTTTTGCTGTGCTTCCATCAAAACAAGGGGGTGAGACTTTTGGCCCAAGAGAAATCCTCTATGTAGGTGGTGTGTGCCGACTGCAAATATAGCCATGAAACCTGTGATCCTGCACAGTATCATTCTTTAGACAACATTTTGAAAATAGATTACTCGCTCATTTTACACAGCAAAGTGGAGAAGCCATCTGTGACATTTTCAAAATGGTGGCGAGATTAGCAGTCTGTTTTGACCAAGTTAGGAATCTATCACAATCTTTTGGCACACCATTGGCCTCTTCATTTCTTCCTACTGCACCTTCTACTTCCAACAGACTGTGTACCCCTCTATGATGGATAAAATTGAGTGAACAAGAAAATGGAGTGATGTTGATTCACAAAATTGTCAAAATGTGTTTTCTGATTGTTGAATTGAGGCCAGGTATTTCTTCTATCCTTCTATAGTCCTTGATCAAAATAAGACAGTATGTGGCTTCAAAATATGGCACATTCAAAGCTAAAAGAAAAGAACATGACCCATTTTGTGTATTTGACTCAGAGGGATATAGGTTGCTCATAATTTAACAACTTAAGTTTCCATTCTAAATGCTGTCAATTATATTTTAGATAAGAGTGAAATTGCTGATTCTGATAGAGACAGCTAAAATAGTACATGAAACAAACAAAATTATCATGAGGAATTTAAGGACATTTCAGTTCTTAAGCCTTTGATTGAACAAAGTCTGTCTGCCTTTGTTTGAAACTGGGCTGCAGGAAGGACAGTCTGAGATTTTAGAGCTGAGTTCAAATGTTCCACCCTGCCAGTTAATTACTCTGGGATCATGGTCAAGGTATAGACTTCCATGAAACCGAAGTTCCTAAACTCTAAACAAGGACAATCACAACCACCTTGGGTTTACTGTGATCATATTTATAGCATAAAACTTAATATTGGTAATTTAAAAACTCATAAAAAAAAAAACCCCAGCAACATATTAACCATGCAGGAGAAAGATGAGGCTTTCTGCTCTTGTAAAGATTTACAGCCTCGGAACCCCTGTGCAGGGTCACTATGAGTCTGAACAACATGTCCTCTAGAGAGTCCTGCCTGGTGTGGCGCTGTGGGTTATTACGACAGACTGCAAAGTCGTTTGAACTGCAAGCTTGGTGGTTCAAGCTCACCAGCTGCTCCTGGGAAACCCTAGACAGGGTCCCTACGGGTTGGAATCGACTCGACAGCACTTAATGACAACAATGTACTCTAAGGAACCCAGGTAGCATAGTGGTTTATGAACTGGGCTGCTAACCGAAAGGTCAGCAGTTTCAATTTACCAGTTACTTTGCAGGAAAAAAATGAGGCTTTCTGTTCCCATAAAGATTTACAACCTCGGAAGTCTGTACAGGCTTGTTATGAGTTGGAACCGACTCCACGGCATCAATCACCACCGGTATGTACTCTGGGTTACTATGCATGGTATGGTATATGGTATGTCTGGGGCTGGGGCTGACATCACAGTCGTCAGAGGTTTGAATACCTACTAGGACGGTTTCCATCTGGGGAAAACAATCCTTGTTAAAATCCACGTTTGTGGCCATGACCAAAATCACAACCCAGTGGGGAAAGGGAACAAAGAAACTCGGACAGATTTCACTGACTGATAGTTATATACTGGATCTTGAAAGAACAACTGCAAGGTTTAGAACAGAGGAGAAAGCATTCTTCTCAGAATATAGAAATCTATAAAACTATCTCCAGAAATTCTTTAAGATGACACTTAACTCCTCTTATTAGTGTAAACTCTATTTCACGAGTCACTTTTAATGAAATAAATGGGGTGGAGGAGTGTGACTTGGAAGACTGGGTCATAAGAGGCTCTGGCGGGTTTTTTTCCACTCGCTTGGATCACTTGCTGTGGGGAATGCCAGCTGCCATATTGTAAAGACTTTAAGCAACCCTAGGGAGAGGCCCATGTCTTTAGGAACTGAGGCCAATGCCATTTTGGAAGTGAGGCTTCCATTCCCAGTTCAGCCTTCAGATGATGTGGCCACAACCAGCATCTTCTCTGTAACCTCCCGAGACACTGAGTCAGTGCAATCTGGTTAAGTTACTCCAAGACTCCCTATCATAGGAACCGTGAAATAATAAATGTTTATTATTTTAAGTTGCTGAATTTGGAGGTACTTCGTTATGCAGCAACAAAAAACCAATACAGTGGTGAAAAGTTTCCATTGGAAACGTCCCTTTGGTTGGAGCTGGTGATCTTGGCTCAGTAGCTGGAGGAGATAGTGGAGATGAAGTACATGTTAAGAAATTAGGATTCATCCTTTCAGAAATCTACTGAAACCAGAGGGTGTTCTTGTACAAAAGGGTGACAGTATCTAAGTTGATTACGGTATCTTTGAAGTTAAATGGGATGGGGAAGAGATTGGCTGGGAAGGGCGCCTCCAGTTAGGAAGTTCTAGGATAGCCCAGGTAAGAAAAATTAGCACCTGAGCTAAAGCAATGCTTGTGGAGATGGATATGGTAAAATTGTCTTATGAGATGGTGGTTTTCAGTAAGAAATAACCAATTGTCAGGATTATCCTATACAATTATGTTTTGCTCTGTATTGTGTAAGATACAAATATGACAACCTTGTATTCCTATCAACACTACCATCTTACACACACACATGTATGCACATAAGATACTTTCAAAACCTTCACAGGATGGGCAATTTTCCAAAAGCACTTTACAATTATGAAATTTCTCACTCTCAGGATTCAACACTAAGCATTTAATACAATCCTTTATAGAAACTGTAATTTCAAGCACAAAGAGAAAATAATGAGCTCTTACCTTCCATAGGAACCAAAGCCTCACATTTGTCCACTGAATATATAAAACCTGAGATTAGACTGAATTATGTGGGATGATTTATAGCCCTGTCTGAATGCAGTATTGCTATCGTATTAAAATCCTGGAAGATTCAAACACAAGCAATATCTGAAATACTACAGGCAGCAATATTAAATTTCCTTAGGAAAACAACATCTATTAAATAGTCCAGGAAGAGCTGGATATGTAATTGTGGAGCCATATATGTCTTAAGTGGTCAACTTTGTACACAGTGGTGAGGGAAGAAAATGTACTTTTATTCTATGATCTGAAATGTATTGTTATTACCGCTTAGAGCTACATTCTAAAATACTTCTTCTACGAGGAGGGTTGAACCAAATTTAACCACAGACCTAGGAAGAATTCAAAACTAGTAGGGAGTATTTAGGAACTTTGATTTTCAGAAGGAAAATGTTAATAAACATTTATTTCTCAAAGTTGCTTCTTAATTTGTATATCATATGGACTTTTATGAAATGTTAATCTTCAAATAACTCGAATTGATGAATAAATGCATGTAGAATACTCATGGCACTATAGGATAAGCGCTGGTCTGCAAACCACAAGGTCGGTGGTTCAAACCCACCAGTTGCTCCTTAGAAACCTTATACAAGGTTGCTATGAGTTAGAACCAACAGGAAAAATATTTCTCTGAAAAATAAATGTGAGAATCAAAGTACCTTGAGGCAGTGGCCATATTGTTGATTCAAGCAGTCCAGTGCCTGAACGAGGGATTCATTCAATAGATAACATATTCAAAAAAGAATGAATGGATGAGCAGATGAATATATGAATGTGTCATGTTAATGATGCTGGGGTTTGTACAAATAAAAGGCTACCTACTTCAAAGTCATGTCTTCTCTGTAAGAACTCATAAATATTTACAACTAAAAAGTCTTGTGGAAGATGTGAAAAATTCTGATGTTCAAGAAAAGATAAAAATAACTCAAGGAAGTGTGAACTAAGTAAAACAGCAGCAGCAGCAGATTTTAGGAACCTCGATGGAACTCTTAGAGAAAGCGTGTTGCTATGCTGTAGTTATGCAAGCTGCTGTTCAAAATCACTGTGAGACTGTGAAAATGACTTCATGAAATCATGTTTCTCCAAGACCATCAAAAATCTAACTCACAGCTGCAAGTAAAAGCTTTCCTGGAGGGAGGAAAGGGAAGGACAGAGAAAAACCACCACCATTACTGACTGTGTCAGAGCTATTTATTAGTGAAACATTTTCTTTTTCCTTTTTTTAAAGATTTCATAACAACTGAAGTATGTACAAAGTCTTACAGCATTTACACCATAAAAAGTTTCCTATGAGCTGATGGCCTCTAGGATAGGGCTGGAAAGTACTTAAGAGTGAGAGATCAGGCCAACAAGGGAGCAGACTGAAGTACAGTTAACCCGCTGCTAACCACCCCCCGTGACTGGTCTGCCAAGAGCCAGCTAACCGGGAGGACAAGTTGTTGAAAAAGACAGCTGGTACACAACGCTGGAGACTGCAAGGGAGGAAACACCATATAGTGCCTTATCTTACCATTTCCTAGAGTCGTAACAAAGCCCACAGCCTGTGAGAGTAATGTATGCCAAACAACATAATCACATTGCTCAGATAGGGCTCAGTGACCAAATGCTTTTATTTTTGAAGAGAAGACTTTATACTGATATGGCTGTGTGCTTCCATTTTTGTTCATGCTGTCAAAAAGCTCAAACTGAACAAGCCCTACTCCCTTCTCCCAAGTAAAACAAGAAGAGGAAGAGGGGGTAGGGAGTAAGGGAAGAAAGAGAGAAAAAGGAAGGAAGGAAAGAAAGAAAAGGAGGAAAAAGCATAGCCATAGCAGTTCTTGTCCCCCCCGCAAGCCTCCCCCTCCCAAAATACCTTATTATTATTATTTTTTAGAAGGCATTCAGTATCAACTTTAGGGTAGCTGTTTCTGTCCAAAGATTAATAGCAGAAATTTTCTGAGTTACCCAAAAACAAAACAGTATCAACAAGACCCCCAATACCCAATCTCCATGATTTCAGATCATCTTTCATTAGGATCAGTATTTCACAGAACCACCAACGTTTACACACTAAGTCGGACACAAAACTTAGCACGACTGCATCAACAATCACTTCAATAAGTGGCAAGAGTTATTTCCATAGATTTATGATTAACATCAAGCTCACCACTTTACGCCTCAGAAAACAGCTTGACCCCGGCCAGTTGGTCTCTCTTTTTAATAGCAGATCCCATTTATGTTCCCATGGTTATAGTCTCACATGTAGGCAAATTGGCTTTTTTATTTAAAAAATATTCTACTCTCAACTTAAAAGCCAGTTGATAAAACTTTTAATTAAGACACAATAGCGCGGGATATAAAAAACACATAACCACATAAATATTGAAGAAGTCGTATACCATTTTCATGTAAACAGTTTTGCTTAAGAATGAAGCCCTATAGTTAGATTCCGGTCCGGCCGTTTTGGCAGATGATGTGTGTGTGCAGCCGGGTTCTGCAGCGATGGTTCCAGTGGAAGCCAGATCATCCCCCTGTTGACAGGCATGCAACTCGGAAACATTGCACAACAAGCAACACAAAGAGCATGGAGAAGCTCACAAGACTGCAAGGGGACCTCACGACCTTCACAACTGAGTATGCACAGACAAACACATCCTCCCTCCCTCCTCCTTGCAGTGTCCTCACACATGGGAGACCTTCTGCGACTCCCGTGCTTGTTTGATGCTATATAACCACTTGATGATCCGGGCATTTCTCTCGATGGCAGAAATGCCGTATGGCACCCGGTCATTGGCACTGTCGTCATTTCTAAGGTCACTGTTGCTGTCCTGAGACTGTTCACAGTCTGAGCTGATCATGCTTGCACTTCGAAAGTTGAGGGAGATGATGTCAGAGTTAGCCCTTGCAAAGTTTTCCATACCCAGGTTTTCCAGCTCCTCGGGGTCCAGGCCGCAGTAGTTAAAGAAGCGCTCCACGTCGGCATCCACACGGAAGTACCTGTCACTCAAGTCGGACTTGGACCTCTGCAAGGAGGGTCTCCTGCTGACCCCGCAGGATGGTTCCACAGCGTCTACTTCCGGGGACTTGGTGGTCGGGTGGGCTGCGATCTTGGGCTTGGGAGGCAGGGGTGGGGCGGAACTACTGCAGGGGATTGCTTTTAAGGGCTTCACAGCTGACACCCTGCGGATGTCCGAGGAGCTGTGGGAGACGTGGAGGAAGGACTCCGCTGACTGCTCCAGAAGCCTCCTGCTTACGTGGGAGCTGCTCTCCTGCGGACTGCCGTGGCCTGGGTAGACCTTCAGCGACTCTGCAAAGGAGTGCCGGTGCAGGTCTGTGGCATCAGCCCTGTGTGGTGGCCAGTTTCGGGGTCCGTGCTTGTGGCCTGAGCCTGAGCTGGAGCCTTCAGAGCTGTTAATGATGTTTTTCAGAATCTCAAGTTTAAGGTTCTCCCTCTGCACGCCGCTCTCGGTCTTGGCGTTGCTGCCCAACACCCTGAGTGTCGGGCTGCCCAGGGCGCGCTTGGCTGCGGGGCACACAGGCGGCTTGGCGAGCACTGCGGGCTTCACTGGCTCCTGCTTGGCATTAATCACCTCCTGACTCTTGACATACTTTGCCTTGTCGGCCTCCAGCCGCTCCACGGCACTGAGCCGCTTGGGGTTGGGTTCAGCCTGCCTGCGGAAGTAGTCAGGGCCTTTGTTGAGAATGCGCAGGGGCACAGCCGAGGTGAAGGTGCCGGCCGGGCTGACCGGCTTCACCATGCTACCTGTCTGCAGTGTCTCCGTGGGCATGTTGGGCGGTCTTTCCCCGGCGGCCGTGTTGGAGTCTCTTCTGGGCACCTCCGGAGGGGTGGAATACACACATGTACATGAAGCACAAAGGGCGGCTGACGATCCCGGGGTCAGAGGGTCAGCAGCAGTGCCTCATCTCACATCTCATAAACTGCCACTGTGGCTTCAAGTCACTTCTTCCCCCTATTGGTGACTTCTGCACAAAAAAAGGCCACAAGCCACAGTTCCTTTAATCGGTTTCACTGCCTTCTTTCTTCTCAGGGAAGGATGTGAGAGTCTCCTCCAGGTCTTTGTGTTCAATTGCAGGCAGGGAGCTGAAACACAAAACAACCAACCACGGGTTAGGACCAGTGTGTGACATCACAGCTACAGCAACAGAGACCACCCAGGTAAAATGGGATGACTGAGGCAGAGCATCACAGCCTGTGCTGGATACCAGCATGTGGAGGCAAAAGAGGGATGCAACTCTCCCCATATTTAAATGCTTCCAGATGATGTACCACTGGTGAGGAACTACCTTAGAGACAGGCCCTGCTAGTATTGTTGTTGTTGTTGTTGTTGTTAAGTGCCCTTGTTGAGTCAATTCCGACTAATAGCGACCCTGTATAGGGTTTCTGAGGAGCAGGTGGTGAGCTTGAATCGCCGACCTTGTAGTTCAAACAATTTTGCAGTCTGATGCCTTAGCCCATAGAGCCACAGTATTACTTACATCAAAAGCCACTAATACATGTGTGTAGAGTGAGGGTCTAGCAAAACCTCATTCCCAGCTCGCTAAATGCAGCTAGCTGGTTCCTAAGAAGTTACAATACCAGTTAACTATCATATGTCTTGGTTGCAATGAAGCAAAATTTCTGACTCTTTATTACCAATCTTCAATAACACTTGGAATAATCTCTTCTTTAACTCTTCAGAAATGGAAAAGGACAAGAAACAGGGCTGGCAGTAAAGACAAAGAGTTATTTAAAAAAAAAAAAGTCAATATGTTTCCATTGCCTTATTTTTGCCAACCAATATATTTGCAGACACTTTCTCCTGAAAACCAAGACTACTTATGAAATTCATCCTCTTAAATACTTTTGTTGTTGTTAAGTGCCACCAAGTCGTTCCAACTCATAGCAGCCCTGTATAGTGTTTCTAAGAAGCGGCTGGTGAGTGTAAACCATACACCTTGTTTCTCACAAGGACCTTGCAATCCAGTGCTTATCCCTATACTGGCCATGTTTCAAATATTTTAAAAATCTAGAAACTATGTTAACAGAAAACCTGATTACAAATATGCTATGTACTTTTTTCCTATTTAATGAGCAGAAATCAACAGTTTGTGTTATTTAATATATACATTATAAACATAATCTTACTAAGATGTAAATCACATGTAAATATTTTAGTTTATATTGTAGAAAATTTGTGTAATAGGTAAGTATTTCTGGGACTTTCTGAATAACTTGGCTACCAATAAATAAGCACATTGTACTATATAATTGGCAAAGAACAAGGCACCAGGAATTGATGGAATAAAAATTGAAATCTTTCAAGAAAGTGAGG